>NW_028244541.1:0-94082 GCF_964263255.1 Lissotriton vulgaris
TTCTATAAATCTCTCTTTGCAAAACCCTCTAAAATATAGATTTACAAAAACATTACAGAAAAGCATTAGCAAAGGTAAAGACTGGCAGGCAACACTAGTCCAATTGGCTTTTTTAGGACTAGTATTAGCCAAGACCTTTTGATTTTACTAAAATTATGCGTATAACATAATTATAGGGTTTGTTAGCCAGAGTTTTTCCATTAGTATCTTGCTGTGTTATTCATATTTTTCTTCCACCCGTTCCAGCTGGCATCATGGAGAATGGGGTCAACCCATGTCTGCCATTGGCAAAATTTACTGTGAGTTATGGCATGCTGGCCTTTCACAACAAGCATATCCATACACAAAGTAGTTCCCTTCAGTGGCAGGGAATCATTTGGTAATGAGTGCTTCTTTGAGACAAACATATTTTTGCCTTTAGCTAATGGTTTTGTAGATTGATGAGGGCCTGACAGCTATCCAACAATAATTTTGCAAAAACCATAAGAGAACAACATATGAATTTCCAAAAGGCTGGCGGCCTACTCCAGACCTATTGACTTTGCCAATGATTGTTTCTTTCTGTTGAAGCACTCCATGAGACTGCATGAGTTTTTAGGTTGTCACCCTCATGTGCTTCTTCCTCCCCATGCTCCATGTCGCTCTCTAACCCCTGTGCTTCTGTCCCTATTCTACGACCATGTTGCCCTCCTCTCTCATGTTGGCACACTGGTCTGGAAGGACGCCATATGTCGCCTGCTGAGACTCCCCGCATATAATTGCTACATATACGATAAAAAGGAATGGTGCTTTCAAATTGATGAAGATCAGATAGAGTTTTTTAACTATTGAACAGCAATTAACAAAGGACTTACTGAAAAGAATACCACTTTATATTGTGGACTTAAATAGAAGGAATAATTTCCAGGAGGGGATGTTGAGGCAAGGAAACTAATAAAGTATTACTGTCAGGTTGTACTGCTGTCAAATTATCTGACTTTACGAGTGATGAAACAGAATTTCGATTATTCAAAGTGCATATAAAGAGGAGCCCTGATGATGTCCATGTTTAGACAAAAAGCGTCGGCTGTTTGACATGTGTATTGATTAATGAACAACGAAGATGTACTACTGGTTGATCGCCATCATCTCTGTTGAAATAATATCAATAAAGAACATTTTGGGAATCCACATCTGTGTACCTTTTGATATTTCTTGTTGAATTTGAATTGCTCCCTCAACTCATTGGAATTTGCCCTCCTCTCTCATGTTGCCTTCTCTTACCCCTGTGCCCCCTTGTTGCTCTCATTGGTTGGTGTGCTCCTGCCATATCCCACAGTATTGCTCTCATTTGTCTACATGCTTCTTTGCATCCTGGATCTCCTACATGTTGCTCTTCTTCATTTATATGATTCCTCTTTCCTCCTCGACCTGCTACCTGATCCTCATTAAAAACTGGAAAAAAAGAGCAATGGCGCTGCCACTAGACTGCATCATTTTGTACTCTTTAACACTTGCTCACCTCTATAAAATGACATGATCCAGTGGCTGATTCATCATGCATAATCTTTAATTGCTTATATTTTTTTGTATCTCCCCTTCATTTACATCTGTTTTGACATTGCACAGCCTGCACAAAATACATTGGCTGAGCCAACAGGTTTCTAATTCAAAACTATTGGCTTTGCTAATGCTTGTTTATAAAGGAGCTGCCCAGCAGCAAATGGCTGCTGCTTCATTAGACCCTCCAAAAGAGAAAAAAAACATTTTTTACAGCAAAATTCTGATGGATGAGGGAACATTAAAGGAGATGGTGGGGGAGCACTGAACTCCGGAGCAAAGGCGCAGGAGTAACAGAGGAGCTGGGGGGAGGGTACAAATAAAATGAAAAGAGCTAGGTGAGAAGTAATCAGTGAAAATGGGAGGTGAGCAGAAGGAGAGCAACATGGAAAGGGCAGTGAAGGATTTGAGAGGGAACGGGAACACAAGCGAGAGAGCAAGTAAATACATGCACCAACATGAAATGCTGAAAAACAAAGACGAAACGATTCCCTAAATGTAAGCAGTGGGAGGATACAAGTTATTAAAGCAAAATAATGGCAAAGAAGCTATGCTGAGGGGAGGTACAGATTTCAAGGAGGAAAAGCCATTGAGTAAGAAGCAAGCAAATGTGAGTGACAAAGAGCAGTGGACAGACCCAAACTCCAACATAATTATGGTATTGTCCAAAACGGGTCTTTGACAACAGGTGAGGCATGACAATGTAGAACTTGTCCACATGCACCACTTTCCATTGGGAAAAGTTCAGACATTATGCTTATCTTCAGTAGTAGGTTCCTCATGGCCTCAGTCACTGTGCCTTAGTCCTGAAATTGTAGAATCTGTTTCTTGCCAATACAAAGAATGTTTCCATTCAGCTGCCATCATCAAAACAGATGGTTGACACTTTAGATGTGCCAAACTACCTTAACAGCACATGGATGACTCAGTATGGGTCTCTTCATCCAAGAGAGAAGTTTCTAAATCATTTTTATTAGAGTCAGTCAAGATTGTGATGGTGGTGCTAGGTTCTCTACAAAGCAGGACAACATCACCTTATTAGTGTCCTTGTTGGAGAGAAAAGGATGAAATCCAAGAGCTTTCATTTTCGCTATTCTCCATGCATCCTACTCTACTTCAAATGTACTTTCCAGAAAAAAAACATTGCTCCCGAAGCACCTTGCTGGAACTGTGATAGCACCTGCACATCTTGGTCCACCACATCAATGAAAACCTAATTCTTTTTGTTCTCAACTCAACAGCTGTCACAGAGCCTTCACACTGGATATCCTGCATTCATTGTGTTTGATGTTTGGCTTCACTGCCATGTTAATCAACTCACGGTCCTTAACCGCATCCGCGCTCAGAGAATTCTCCTCCTGTGCTCAGATTTTCAAAATCGCATGCTTCATGACGAGCTGGGCTCGGCATCAGCGTGCGAGGAGGCTACGCCATGATGAGCCCAGCTCGTGATGAGCTTGGAAGGGGTTAATTAAACATAACGTAGAGATGGCTGAAATGATAGACAGTCACTGCCTGGACATCGTTTTTGTAACCGAGACTTGGGCGAATAATTCCTCAGATCCGGACTTAATACAAGCACTCCCCACTGACTTCCAGATCGTTAGAGCAGATACAAATTACAAAAGAGGACTAGCAATTTTTGCCAAAAATGACATAATCATAACGACATCTCCACTAGGTTCCACACAGGACTGCGAACTGCTATCATTTCAAGTGCAACTAAGCCTGAACGACTCTTGGAATGGTCTTTTAATTTATCACCCACCGAGAGCTCAGACATCTTTGGTGGATATGCTTACCCCTTTTTTAGAAACCAGTATTAATCATGCAAACTATACCATACTAGGTGACTTTAACCATCACTTAGAGAACATTCTGGACACCAAGAATGCTGAACTCTTTGATACCTTGTCAAGTTTAGGGATGGAGCAAATAGTTAAGGAAAGCACCCATATCGCTGAACACACCTTGGATGGGATTTTTTCCTCCAACCTTAGCATCAAAATTAGGGAGATCTTACCAGTGGTATGGTCCGACCATAGAGCCATCATATTCACCATCAAGGCCACACCGCAACCAAAGACTGACACCACTCCTATAGCAACACATAACTATCGTGCCTGGGCAAGTACTGACGTTGAGCGCCTTCAGGTGTTGTCACTAACAAATAACCCTAATCTTCAGGTTGAAACTGATTTAGCAGTTCAGAATATAACGTCCTGGATCATCAATGCAACTAACAGTGTAGTTCCCTTAAGACCACTGCCTCAAGAAGGAATAAACCTTCCGAGCCATGGGTTTCTGATAGATTAAGGAAACAAAAACAGCTCTGTAGGAGAACAGAAAAACAATGGAGACAAAACTATAGTACAGATCTGAAAAAGCTCTGCTCTCAGGCTTTAGCCACTTATAAAAAACTAATTAAGGAGGAAAAAAGTAAATATTTCACTACCAAAATCTTGACCGCCAAATATTCGAGCAAGGATCTCTTTGCAACTGTCAGGAACTTAGCAAAACTACCATCTAAAACTAAATCTGGCAGTAACCCTTATTTTTGCAACACCCTTGGTCAGGCGTTCGTAGATAAGGTGGAACTGGTATACAGAACCTTTTCCAATCTTTCCAACAATTTATTACCCATTAAGAATGACCCTCCTCCAACTCTACCAGGCTTTTCTTTCACTCCCTCCACGAGGGAACAGATTATGGAAATCATATTAGTAACAAAATCAGGGGCAGCATCTGACCCTTGTCCACCTAAAATGTTCCATCTATTTCAAGATATCCTCAGTGAACAGTTATTTGAACTGTTCTTTGAGATCTTATCCCAGGAGCAATTTCCTGTTGAATGGAAGACAGCGTCTGTACTGCCTCTGCTAAAAATAAAACACCTGGATCTTGCTGAACCTAACAATTATCGTCCCATCTCTAGAATTCCAAAATTCTAGAAAAACTACTGAACATTCAGTTAGCTGCTTATATATCCACCAATAATGTACTTGACCATTCACAATTTGGTTTTAGAGAAGGTCACGGAACTGAAACTGCCTTGATTTCTGCTACCGAGGAGCTCAGGAAGACACTGGATGAAGGAAGGAAGGCCGCTTTGATACTATTAGACCTATCGGCGGCCTTCGACACCGGTAATCATAACATCCTAATCACCAGATTGTCTGGAGTGGGCATTCAAGATTCTTCCACAACTCTGTTAACATCCTATCTCACTGAAAGATCTTTTAGAGTCGAACTTAACCAATCCAGCTCTCAAACTTTCAAGCTGCAATGTGGAGTACCGCAGGGTTCCTCCTTAAGCCCTACGCTATTCAACATTTATGTAACACCGTTGGCAGCATTGATAAGACAGCACGGATTTTCGGTAGTTTCATACGCTGACGACATGCAGATAGTCGTCTCAGTTACCAATAATGAGGAGGAAACTGTTGCCCGCTTTAATAATTGCATGCGCCACGTTAATGCTTGTGATCCAGCGGGTCTAAAGAAATTTAGTCTCATACATATAATCTCTACACCATGATATTCACCATTATTTATAAAATTATCACTAGGCCCATTCTTAGCAGAAATTTGTATTTTGACCTACTGAATCATATAACCTAATTAATCCAATCTAATAAACACATCAATTAAGTCACATTTAAAGGTAATGGAATAACTAATGGTAACATAAAGAAACGATCAAGACCAGCTTGTCATTTCAAAATCTATTTTATTAATAATATTTCATAAAGGAAACTCAAACAGTTATTTATTTATTAATTTTATTTCTCCATTGCCTAAATCCCTAACTTAGCTAAAAGAAAAGAACCTGTAAGTAAGCAAAATTTTCAGAGTGTTACGTGAAAGGGAAATCTGGCAGCGTGTCTGGAGCACAGGATCGATCGAACAGTGCTCTTAGCAAGGGGGCAATTTTTATAGTATTTTCCTACCTAAATCTAACTAAAAGAATACAAATATTCGAGCAGAACTGAATCTCATTGGCTGTTGGATGTCATACGATGCGGTCATCATCCGTTGCTCACATAGCCAAAGTCACTTTTCAAGAGTACTATTGTTCAAGAGTATGACACCAGCAGCTTCCGAAGAAAGTAACATTTAATTAGAGCTAAAGCTTCCTTCGTCCACTTAGCGTTTCCGTCTTTTCCGCTGCCGAACAACAAATACGCCCTTGACCATGGAACAAACTGAACCAAATGTCCTAAGCTTCCACACAGCCTTTGTTTGCAAAATCACTCTCCAAGAATTAATGTAGAAAGACATATTTTTTATTTTCTGCGTAACTGTACAAGGCACACTCTGGTCAGGCTTCAGATGTCCCTTTTAGAAGTAGGCCTCAAGCCTTTTTGCAAGGAATGCAATGCAATGAGGGTGTCTAGTATGCAAAGAAACACAAGAAAATAATGAATTCAAAAAAATGATAATTATTCTGTTACCCACCCTCACCACTACAATTAACCCATTAGCTATATATCCTAGTTTGCATACAAATGAATAAACAAACAAATACACGTGAGACGACAATACATAAACAAAAGCATATTTAAAAGATTGCACATGCCATTATTTTCAAAAACAGCTGCAGTTAATAAATGACAAACGAAAGACAAAGTAAATATATTAATCAAAGCTAAATGACAAACATAACAAGAGCACAAATAGTTATACCCGCGTGTTCGTGAAGGTGCATATTACTCTAGGTTGAGTCAGTAAACATGAAAATCGTGCAACACACATTAGTAAAATATGAAATAAAAATAAAAATCACGAGAGCTTCATTTGTCACAAACTTTTCAGAAATAAATCTGAAAGTCCGCTCCATCAACTCCCTCCTCTGGTGATTTTAAAATCACCAAACAAAACCCAACACTTTATACTAAATTTTACTTTTACTAAATTTCATAATGTCATATAATGATTTCTCTCAGTATTAGTAAGTCTAAACTCCTGTCTCATCAGTCTGTCTTTGTCTAGGTCTATCATTCTGAGTCCTGCGAAACTCATCCATCTCAATTTCCTTCTCCTGAGCTTTTCTAAGCTTATAAATCCTTCTCTTTTCCCTCTCATGCTTCTTTCTTTTGTGAATCATGCAACTGATCTTTAGCAGAAGTGTCACTATAACAATAACTATAACATGATAGAGTACTTTGCCAATAATTGAACTGCCAATGTCAGCGAACCATTCTTTAATTGCCCCAAATCTTTTTGCCAAACGTTCAGAAAAACTGTCATCTTCCATTGGTTCAATTTCTGCATGAAATTCTGCTATATTCTTAATTAACGATTCAATATTCTGGCTTTTATCTGGGATATATGTACAGCAATGCTGAACATGCAAGATCCCACAGACTCCTCCCTCTTTTGCTAAAAGGATATCAAGGGCAAGCCGGTTTTGCATAACCATACTTCTGGTAGCAATAAGCTCTGTGTTAACCAACTGAAAACCGCTTGCAGTATCAGTGGACAACCTATCAACAATTGTTGATACCCTTCTGATTTTTATTGCATTCAGGGTAATTCCCACCATAGGAATTATTGCACCAAAAATATCTCCCATGATTTCTGAAAAACTTTCGCTTTTCATTCTACTCAGGTGTTTGCCAATTTCAAATGATCCTTCATCATTTCTGTTAACATGGAAAACTTTAGGGAAAACAAGACCAAGGTAACATGTGCCATACCAATGGTCAGGAAGACTGAAATATGCTTTATTCCCACAGACAAAATAGATTCCTGGGAAAATGGGGTCTTGGCCTCCTTTAAATCTCCAACCCCCAATAATTCGATAGGTGTCTTCACATTGACTAGCGCCAACAAAATAATTAACATACAACGTATTATCTCTTCTGATACAAAGCTTTCCACTAACTGGTTCATCAATATGGATGGCAGCAAATCTGTTTTCTCCATTCAGTTTTCATCTTCTATCTGCCAAAACTTTGATTTAGTTTGTTTCAGCATTTCATTTCTCTTATATATTGCTCTCCTCTCCTCAACTTGATCAAGAAAAGATTTTTCTTCATCTCTCATTTTGCAAGTCAAATTATTCTTAAACGCGTATTCATAAGTTAATTCATTAGTAACCAGGAAAAATTCCCTCATCTGTTTTGCATGCTTAACTTTATTCAAACTGTTCACAACCTTCAAATTTGCAAATGTCTCATCATAGTCTGAATAATAGTATTCCAGACGTCCAGTTTGATAAAACAAGCTTGATATAACACTGCAAGTAATCCCATAAGTAAGAGGAAGCATATTAAACTTTATCCCCTTCAGAAACAGATGTAGGAAGCTTAACACAGACGTAACAATCTTTAACATCCATGACTCTAACATATTCTGAAAGAAGCCTGGAAAATGAATTAGTAGAAAAATCCCCAACTGATCTGTCCTGATGGACATCTGGTTTATGCTCAATGATTCTATTAGTTTTGCCTAAAACATCATGATTAACTTGTTTTGATCCAGCTTTACTTGTTATGTTAGCTCTATAATGTTCTTTATCAATACCAAAAGGAATAATGACTGCTAAAATTAACCAAACTAAAATAATCAGAATAACACAAATAGAAGACATTTGCAGCATCTTCTAAGAATTGTACACCTAGAGTTATCAGCGTTAGGCATTTTCCTTAATAAAAACAAAAATAAAAATTAAAAATTAAAATATGACATATACCCTCCTATTATTTATTTATTTATTTATTTATTTTAAATTTATTTTAAAAGAACTTTCTAACAGCTTGTCTTTGACCTTACGTCCATAAAAAGTATTCAGCTAACACAATTTCTTCGACCTTGTGTCACCTAACACAATTTCTTCAGCTTTATGCCAGAAATAAAATCAACCTATCCTTAACTAAAATTTAAAACTTCAATCATTGTCACTATTTTCTTCCAAATCTTCCTGACTACTGCTGCTGACCTCAACTACTGGTGGTATTATTATATACGCCCACTCTGGAGATTTATACTTTTGATTAGGCTTCAATGGTCTTTTGCTTTTCCTGCTTATTACTTCAATTTTTCTTCCAACTTGATCTCTTTTGTTTGCCTCACTCTTTTGACTTGAGATTTCATCAACTTGCTCCTTTGACTTATTGACCAACTTGAATTTCAAATCTTCATTAGGCCAAAGATCACCTTTTCTCAGAAGTTTCTTTTTCGGCTCTACTTCATTATTTTCAGCTTTCCAAGCTCTTTTTCTGAATTTTCTTATTTCTGATTCTTCATCACTGTCTTCTGAATCAGTCTCAGAGATTTCAAAACTGTATCTAGGAACTTCTTTACTCAGCAGTTTTACTCCGTTAGGAACAGCATCTCTGTAGCTGGTACTTGGTAATTCGTCTCCTTCTTCTTCCGGAATTACTTCTAGCTTTCCAGTTTCAGAATTTTTGTTCCTACTTTCAGAGCTTCCAATCTGCTTTTCAATACTCTCCTGATTTTCAATCTCTTCTGACTCAGTTTCCTTTGTCTTTTCTAGAACATTTTCATCATTATCTGAATCAACAACTACAATGTCTAGATCTTTCTCATTAGATGCTTGATTTGCTTCTGATTCTTCCAGATGTCGACTTCTGTGTCGATCTTCAGAATCTGGATTTTCAGGATTTTCTTCTTCTTCAGAATCTGAATCTGATGCAGTTTCGTCACTGTCTTCAGGATTATCTGGTGCAGGTATGACTAGGATGCAACCATCTTTTCAGGCCCTTGCATTTAACAGCATTAGTTGTTACCAGAATTACTTGCCTTGCTTTTTGCCACCTGGGTACCAAACAGTTCCTTCTTCGATGAACTTTTGTTCTCACCCAGTCTCCCAGCAAAAGATCATGAGCTTGTTCCTTTTCTTTTGAAATCACATCTGTTCCCACACGATGGAATACAGAGGTTACCACATCAGAGAGTTGCTTACAGTAGTCTAAAATTGCACTGTCATTTATTGCTAGCAACTTTCCAACTGGAACATGAGCCTGTCTCATTATTCTTCCCATAAGAATATCATGAGGGCTAAGACCTGTTTTCTTATCTGGAGTGCTTCTCAATGACATCAAAACAAGTGGAAGAGCATCCGTCCACTTAATTCCTGTAGCTAGACACATTTTTGAAATTCTGTTTTTAATTGTTCCATTTATTTGCTCAACAACACCTGGTGCTTCTGGTCTGTAAGCACACTGCAGTTTTTGCTTAATGCCAAAAGCTTCACAAATCAATTCAATTGGTCTGTTTTCAAAATGTCTTTCGCGATCTCTTTCACTAGTCACTGGAAACCCATATCTAGGTATGATCCCCCTCAAAAGCAATTTTGCCACAATAATTCAATCATTGTGACGAGTTGGGAAAGCTTCAGACCATCTTGAAAACAAACAGACAATGACTACCACATATCTGAGCTTGTTGTGCTGGGGCATGTCAATGAAATCCATTTGCAATCTGGTAAAAGTACCACCCTCCTGACCTATGGTTCCCATGCTTACCACAGTTTTTCCATTAGGATTGATTTGCTGACAGATCAGACAACGTTGGCAAAGTGACTCTGCAATGGTCCTGAATTTTGGATTATAGCAAGTCTCTCTGAACTGCCTAATCATTGTGTCTCTACCCAAATGACCTGGTCCATGGTACATCCGTGCCATGTCAGCAATCATACAATTAGGCATTAAAGGTCTTCCATCTTTGTAGACCCAAATTCCATCTTCCTCTCGCTGTCTACAATCTTCCCTGAGCCAAATGTTTTTCTCCTCATCTTCAGCCTCATCTTGTAAATCCTTTACTCCCTGCCATGTTTTTACCACAGATATTAGCATGAGAGAATTCATTACATGCTCATTGTTCTTTTCCCGATTGAGTGAAAGATTGTTCTTTGCACAGTAACGTGCAGTCTCATCCGCAAAAGCATTTCCTTCAGTGATGTAATCTTGTCCCTTTTTATGCGCTCCACATTTAATTACCGCTATTTTCTCTGGCAATTGAATTCCATCAATTAATCTTTTAATCAATTTTGCATTTCTAATTGGAGTCCCTGCAGAGGTCAGATAACCTCTTTGAGACCAGAGTTGTCCGTAATCATGGACCACTCCATATCCATACTGACTATCAGTCACTATGGTAACCTTTTTCCCTTCAGCTTTTTCACAAGCCCGAATCAAAGCAACCAATTCTGCTGTTTGTGCAGAACGAATTCCTTCAAGAGTTGAACCTTCAATTATTTCAGAAACTGTACAGATTGCGTACGCTGCTCTCAAGATGCCTTCATCTGTTCTTAAACAGGAGCCATCCACAAAGTAAACAATGTCTGATTCTGGTAAAGGTACACCTTTAATGTACTTCCTAGGTTTGGTGCAGTATTCTAGAACATCCAGACGTTCATGTTCTACATCATCATCATCATCATCATCAGGAATTACATCTGGTAATAGTGTGGCTGGGTTGAGATTCAAACATCTCATAATAGATACATTATCTGATCCCAGAATAACTTTTTCATATTTCGTTAATCTATTGCTAGACAGGTGCTGTGTTTTACTTCTAGTAAGAAGTATTTCAACTGAATGAGGTAATACACTTTTACAGGAAACCCCATAATGATTCCTTCACTCTGCTCAAGACTTACACTTGTTGCAGCCACTGCTTTTAAGCAACCTGGCAAAGCTTTTGCAACAGGATCGAGGACAGCTGAAAAATAAGCTATAGGTTTTCTCATGTTCCCATGTCTCTGTATGAGAACTGACAATGCACAACCTTCTCTTTCACTGCAATACAGCTCAAATTCTTTGTCATAGTCTGGCATACCTAGTGCAGGTGCTTCACAAAGACTTTTCTTTAGCTTTTCAAAAGCCTCTAGTTCTGTTTTTGTCAAAACAATTGGATCTTTAATGTCTGCTTTTGTTAATCTCTGTAATGGTTTTGCAATAACTGAAAACCCACAAATCCATTGTCGACAATAACCAACCATTCCTAGAAACATCCTGATCTCTCTCTGAGTTGTTGGTGGCTGTATTGCTCGAATCATTTTTATTCTTTCAATTGTCACCTGTCTGATGCCTTTCGCAAACCTGTGACCTAGGTATTTAACCTCTTGTTTGCAAAACTGAAGTTTTGCAGGCGACACTTTATGTCCCTCATCTGCCAATCGATTCAAAAGGGTAATAGTGTCAGTCACACAATTTTCTCTTGTTTTTCCTGCAACAAGAAGGTCATGAATATACTGGACTAATGTTGATTCTCCAGGCAATTTTAAATCTTCAAGAGATAACTGATTAAAAATAGATGGACTCTCTGTATACCCTTGAGGGATACGCCACCATGCTAATATTCTATCATGGAACCGAAATGCAAAAATGTGATGGCTATCTGAATGCAAAGGAACTGTAAAGAACGCATTGCACAGGTCAATGACTGTGTACCATTCTGCATCATGTGGAATCTGATATAGAATTACTGCTGGATTTGGTACAACTGGACAACAAGGATCAACTATTTTGTTAAATTTTCTCAGGTTCTGAACTATTCTATATGTTCCATTTGGCTTTTTAATACCCATAATCGGTGAATTACATGGGCTGCTCTCGATTTCTTTTAAGACTCCTTGCTTAATGAATTTTTCAATAACAGGAATTACACCTTCAATTGTTTCAGGTTTCATTTTGTACTGAGGAACATTTGGAAAATCAATTCCCTGCCTCACAGTACATTTAACTGGGTCTACATGTTTCATTAAACCCATTTCATCACCTGTCAAGTCCCAAATTTTGGGATTCACTGTTTCTTTCAATTCCTCTGGGAAATTATTTTGATCAAAAGCAGGAAACATTTTATTCTCTTCATCAACCATTAATAATGTTAATTTATACAACCCATCTTCTTCAAGAGTCTGAAGCTCAATACCTTCTGGTGAACAGTATATTTTGCAGTTCATTTTGCACAGCAAATCCCGACCCAATAAATTAACAGGACTGCTGTCACAGACAATAAATCTGTGTTTATCTTTGTAATTTCCTATTTCTACATCTACAAGATTTGTCAAATTACTTTTAATATGCTGATTAGCTACACCAACAACCTGGACTGTATCACCCCAGAGAGGAAGATTTTCAATTTCCACTGATCTAACAGTAGAACGGGTAGCGCCAGTGTCCACAAGAAAAGTGATATCTTTATCATTCACTTTACCATTTACAAATGGACCCGACTGGTCTACCTCAAGAGTGGCTCCAATTACACACTCTTCTTCCCCTCTCAGGCACCGTCATGAGTAATCTTCCACATCACTGCTCTCATTTTCTTTAAACCAAAACTGTTGAGACACATTTGACACATTTTGTGATCTTTTTACCTGTTCAGCTCCGCAGAAACCTGTTTCCAGATTGAATTTCTGATAATTGCCACAATTTGGCAAAGGTGGCTGTGGAATTTGGCCTTGCTGAATTAATTAATTCTGCTGTTGATTCACTAACTGTCGCTGTAGCTGTTGCTGCTGACTTATTTCATTTAACTGTCACTGAAGCTGCTGCTGTTGCTGCTGATTTAACTCATTCTGCATCTGTGGATTTAATGATGAATTCTTTAAATATCTGGGCGGATTTTTACACTCTCGCTTCCAGTGTCCAATTTCCCCGCAATTAAAACAGGGCAGCTTTTGTTGCAATTCTTCAATGTTTATATTAAATTTTGGTTTATTTGTAAAATTTCCCTTAAACTTGCCAGGATTCTGATTCTGCTGAAAACCTTTATTTTCTAAAGCTGCTATCTGTTGCTCAGCTACCTTCACTTGTGCCCACATTGCTTTTTCCTTCAGTTTCTTTTGCTTAGCATTTATTTCATCACTGCAGTATTTTGCCTTTCTCAGGATGTCATCAACTGAAAGTGCTTGCCAACCTACAATTCCTGTTCTAATCATGTCCCCGATTTCAGGTCTCAGGCCATAAACAAATCTATAAATAAAATGGCTCATGCCACTTTCTCTTAATTTTTCATAGCCACTGTATTGTTTAAATACCAGAAGCAATCTTTCATAATAGGAGTGAACTGATTCTTTTGGTTCCTGATTAGTTCTGTCAATTTTAACCCAATCCACTTCTTTTGCAGGAATTTTGTCTTTTAACCAAACAATTACCTTATCATAATAATCCATGACAGTGTCTGAAGGAGCACCTGTCACTCTATGCCTTTGTGGCTCCCCTTTCGGCCAACCCACAGAAATTTTGCATTCTGTCCAGAGATCTGACGGAACAACTATGTCAAAGAAGCCATCAAGATCAACCCACAGAACTTTGGAGACTTTAATAAACCTATCTACCTGCCGATACCACTCCACTGGCTTTTTTCTGAGTCTGGGAAAATCATTCGTGAATAATAATATATCCTGTTGTGTCCAAGGAACATGAACATAACCTCCACCAGCTATTTCTCTCATTGGAAATTCACAAAAAACTTCTCCCCTGTCCTTCTGTTCTTCTTCTCTTTTCTTTGTCCATTTAACTCTCCATTTACTTATGTCACCTAATCTTTTTAAAAATACAATTAATTATTTTATTTGAGCTATTCTTCCTGTATTATTAAGATTTTCTATGTCTTTTTCAGAAAAATCCACTCTGCAATGCTTTTGTAGATAACATCAAAAGCCTGGGAGTTTGGCTCGATAAATCGCTGAGCCTTAACACACAGGCCACCAAGGTGTCAGCCACTTGTTTCGGCCTCCTCAGGGTGATTAAAAAAAATCCTTCCCCTTCTCCCATTCGAGGCCAGACAAATAATCATACAGGGCCTTATCCAATCCCGTCTGGATTTTAATAATGCCCTTTATCTTGGAGCACCAGACTACACCCTACAAAAGCTTCAGCGCACTCAAAACTGTGCTGCCCGGGCGCTACTGGGAGTCCCACAGAGGACCTCAATAAAAACTGGCCTAAAAACTTTACACTGGCTGCCTGTTAGGGACAGAGTGAAGTTTAAAGCTCTTTGCATTGCCCACCAGACTTTTTGGAAAATGGGCCCAGAAATCAACTGCTCCCTGATCTCTCCATACCTGCCCAACAAGAGTCTTTGTTCCTCAGCTGCATCATTAGCCAAAATCCCCAGAATTTTTAGAGCCAGAGCAGGAGGACGCTCGTTCTCGTACAATGTATCCAAACTCTGGAACACCCTCCCTCTGCAGATTCGAAATAATGCCAACCTAACTAGCTTCCGGAAACAGCTAAAAACTCTCCTGTTTAATAAATAGTAACCTTATGAGGGCATCTTCTGTTTTCCAGCGCCTGGACGCCTCAGGGCAACTGCAGCGCTCTACAAATCCCATTTTCATTTCATTTCATTTCTGACGAGTTAAATCTATTTCCAATTCAGCAGCCACCGCTTCAAACTGATCATATTTATTCTTAGTTTTCCATTGAATACTTTTACATATAAAAAGTAATTCATCATCCTTATATTGCTTCAAACAATCTGTACCAATTGTGCCAATAATCAACTCCTCCAAATCTGCTTTTAGTTTAGCAATATCAAGCTGTCTTGATTCAGGAATTAGCGTTAACTCTGTCCTATTTACAGAGCCAGAATCTGATTCTGCAACCGATGGTGTAACATTTGATAAACTTTGATTTAAAATTAAATTTGCATCGTTTTATCTTTATGAGTCTCCGTTATTCAGAATACAATTTCTCAGCCACCTTCTGAAGTTCCACATTCAAAGGGTTAGCTATTAACGACTGGCTTGTTTTGTTTTCATCAAAAACTGGCACAACAGGACCAATTGTAACTGGTACTGTCACTGCTTTCATTCCTTTAGTCAATTGTTGAATTAATTTTCCCTTTGCTTTTAAGTAATCAGTAATATTTGGAAAATCAGGCAGGGCCCTTGTTTTGCTTTTCGATCTTTCTCTATCAGGAAGTCTCATGAATCTGGGTGATTCCCCAACTTCCTCCCTTGGTGCAGAAGGAGAAGCACCTGAAAAGCTTCTTGGAGTAGAATGAGAACAACCTGGTTGTTGATAAGGCGGAGGACTGTTTAACATATCCTCTAAAACTGCATCAAATTCTTGATCTAATTCACCTTTCTCCTGAGAATTCTTTTGATTTGATTCTAAAACCATTTCTAATACTGGATATAATCCTTCCTGCATGTCTCCTTTCCTCCAACGACGTACTTTTTCTTGATGAGTTTCTTTATATAAACTCCTTGGTGTTCCCCAATTTTCTCGCTCAAGCTCCATCATTTCAATTTCCCATTCAACTAATGCTTCAAATTGAGTGGGTCTGGGTCTAGGTGAAAGAGCCATCATTCTATCTCTCAAGTTTCTTAATACTTTAACATTAAATGACCCATCCTCCAGCCAAGCTAAAACTCCATCTCCCCTTGTATGTTGCATTCAATTTTCAAACCAGAGAATGGTATGATATCCATATTCTCCTTCCATATATGCTGCGGGTGTTTTATACTTATGAAGCAATTTTCCACCACGCGCTTTCATTTTCTTATCAGGATTAAATACATTTTTAATTTTCTGAACCCATGAAGGCTTTTTCTCTTCTTTATACCAATAACTCATATTTTAAAATGAATTCGTAAAGTTTAGAAAAGATCGTAAATAATTTTCTGTTGTTCCGCTGCTCCGACCAATCCGTGTGCGAAACTCACCAACAAGCCAATGAGGTTAAGCCACGTCACCACCTCGCTCAACCAATAAGAAACGAGTTTTCTGAAAGGACCAATCAGCTAACAGCTCAACTTGATCACATGAACCAATCAGTGTGCTCGCTGTGACGTATGTTAGCCAATCACAGCGCGAACCCTGTGACGTACACTGCCGCTGCAGAGAAGCTGCGCTTGTCAGTGTCACTCCGTAAATTCACCCCTCCCATACAAAATATTTTCACAGCGCCATTTTAAACAATTCCTTTCAAAGAGTTTCATTTAATAACTACATAAAACAAACCATTTGTCTGATTCGCTAACAAAGTGACAGTTTTACCAAGCATTCAGAAATTCCATTCGCATGAAATAGACAACGCTATTTTCATTTAAACAAATTTTTAGCATTCATGCAAAAAGAAACCTAACCATTTATACATGAATTCTTCAGTCGGACTTTAACCAACCAATAGAATCCCTACTTACGTTAGTAAGATAAGGCTATCTTACCTTTCACACTAGTTCGGAAAAAACGAGTTTTAAAACGGGCTCCTAGTCCCTATACTTCAGTGTTACGATTTCATAGTTATTCCTCACTATACATACAAACTCGATTTGTCAAACCTAAGTCCCTAAACTTGTGTTGTACGTCCACAACACTTAGTGATAATTCTGTACCACTATTTTGAAACGGAACAAATGAACTGTGTAACTACTCTGCCGGCCGGCTCATAGGCTTTTCACACTGCTGGAAAAACCCGATAACAAACATATAACATGTAGACAAAACTTAACATGTGTTAAATATGTATCCTATGTAATTACCATGTAACATGTATGTTACCATAGTAACCAAACTCTGCTACCAGAGATTTGATCCGGTGGGTCTAAAGAAATTTAGTCTCATACATATAATCTCTACACCATGATACTCACCATTATTTATAAAATTATCACTAGGCCCATTCTTAGCAGAAATTTGTATTTTGACCTACTGAATCATATGACCTAATTAATCCAATTTAATAAAAACATCAATTAAGTCACATTTAAAGGTAATGGAATAACTAATGGTAACATAAAGAAACGATCAAGACCAGCTTGTCAGTTCAAAATCTATTTTATTAATTTTATTTCATAAAGGAAACTCAAACTTTATTAGCAATTTTATTTTTCAAACTTAAATCATTAGTGGCACAAAAGGTCATGAAAATTCAATGAACCAACATCAGCAGGAGAATAACTCAAACAGTTATTTATTTATTAATTTTATTTCTCCATAGCCTAAATCCCTAACTTAGCTAAAAGAAAAGAACCTGTAAGTAAGCAAATTTTTTCAGAGTCTTACATGAAAGGGAAATCTGGCAGCGTCTCTGGAGCACAGGATCGATTGAACAGTGCTCTTAGCAAGGGGGCAATTTTTTATAGTATTTTCCTATCTAAAACTAACTAAAAGAATACAAATATTCGAGCAGAACTGAATCTCATTGGCTGTTGAATGTCATACGATGCGGTCATCATCCGTTGCTCACATAGCCAAATTCACTTTTGAAGAGTACTATTGTTCAAGAGTTTGACACCAGCAGCTTCCAAAGAAAGTAACATTTAATTAGAGCTAAAGCTTCCTTCGTCCGCTTAGCTTTTCCGTCTTTTCCGCTGCCGAACGACAAATACGTCCTTGACCATGGAACAAACTGAGCCAAATGTCCTAAGCTTCAACACAGCCTTTGTTTGCAAAATCACTCTCCAAGAATTAATGTAGAAAGATATACTTTTTATTTTCTGCGTAACTGTGCAAGGCTCACTCTGGTCAGGCTTCAGATGTCCCTTTTAGAAGTAGGCCTCAAGCCTTTTCGCAAGGAATGCAATGCAATGAGGGTGTCTAGTATGCAAAGAAAGACAAGACAATAATTAATTAAAAAAAATGATAATTATTCTGTTATCCACCCTCACCACTACAATTATCTCATTAGCTATATTACCTAGTTTGCATACAAACAAATAAACAAACACATACACGTGAGACGACAATACATAAACAAAAGCACATTTAAAAGATTGCACATGCCATTATTTTCAAAAACAGCTGCAGTTAATAAATGACAAACGAAAGACAAAGTAAATATATTAATCAAAGGTAAATGACAAACATAACAAGAGCACAGATAGTTATACCTGCGTGTTCGTTAAGGTACATATTACTCTAGGTTGAGTCGGTAAACATGAAAATCGTGCAACACACATTAGTAAAATATGAAATAAAAATAAAAATCATGAGAGCTTCATTTGTCACAAACTTTTCAGAAATAAATCTGAAAGTCCACTCCATCACTTGGATGCAATCCTACTGTCTTAAGCTTAATGGCAGTAAGACCGAAGTATTGTTACTAGGCGCCAAACCCATTGATTGGTCTCCGAATTGGTGGCCTTCAGAGCTGGGCGAGTGTCCGACACCTGCCCCAAAGGCTAAAAACCTTGGGATTACCTTTGACTGTAGACTGATGTTTGACAGTCAAATCAATTGTCTGTCCTCCAGCTTTTGGTTTATTCTTAAAATGATTAAAAAAATCTGTGCCTTCATTACGCCGGAGGCCCTAAAAACAGTGGTAACTACTCTTGCTATTCCAGATTGGATTATGGTAATGCACTCTATTCGGGGATCCAAAATCAATTCCTGAAAAATTTACAACGTCTACAGAATGCTGCAGCCAGATTGATCTTGGATATACCTAAATTTGAGTCAGTATCTGAGCAGCTAGATGTATTGCACTGGTTACCAGTTAAAAAAAGAATAATAATAAAATCCTTGTGCATCACCTTTAAAGCACTCCAGGGAAAAGGCCCCTCATACTTGACAGCTCGACTAAAATATTATACTCCGTCTAGGAACCTCAGATCTACCCAACAAAAACTGTTGCAAAATCCAAGGTTTAAACAAGTGCGTTGGGGAGGCATGAGCTTCCTGCTTTGATCTGCCAGATCCTGGAATCTTCTACCATTAGCAATTAAAAGCAGTATGGATTTGAAAACATTCAGGAAAGCTGTAAAAACATGGTTATTTCAAACCGACCTTTAATATTCACTCATATGCTACTTCACATTGGTCTAGTCCTTAGCGCCAAGACGCCTCAGGGCATTTGCTGCGCTCTATAAATTTAAAAATCAAATCAAATCAAATCACTGCAATAACCAATTTTACCATCTGGTCCATTTTTTTTACAATGACATCCAATGCTGCCAACCCCTCTTTTTTGTTGGTCGCACTATGTGCACCATATACCTCTTACATTTCTTTCCAGTTTTGTGTTGGGGCTGAAAAAAAGACTTGTTTTTCTCTCATGGACTGCGTGTCAGTCATGTTTTCAATCTTTAAAAAGCAGCACCATTGGCACATTTTAATCAAGACCCACCCAGGGGCTGTTGAATTGCCTCATTTGGAAAATCTTCTCTGCACCTTATTCTGCACCTTTCTCCATCACTGCACCTAGTCGCATAGGTTCTCATGTATTGCGCTGGCCTTGATTAAGTCATTATTCACCCTCAAACACTTGGAGGCAGCAATGCCTGCTTCATCATCTACAGTTTTACATAGGGCTTGGATGCTGGCAGCACCCTCTATTGAGTCTGGCCTCTTGCCTTGTACGCATGACCTTTCCATATCCAGACAGTACAATGCATTACACCATCCGTTGCAGTAGTGCATGTTCTTGCACCATGAGTCCTGCCAAGCAGTCAGCTCAGGATGAAGTGGGAATTGCTCCGGCAATTTCATGTACTCCCTTTTTAGGTTTGGCTTTATTAAAATTGCTTGTGACATTTATATGCGAAATGCTTACGGAGATATAAAAACATGGTGCAGCTAAAATTGGTTAATGCTAGATACTAGCTTTAAGAATTGAGAGCTTAGTTAATGCACAATTTGTGAAGTAGTGTGGCTCACTGGTTAGAGGCGGCAGACCCGAGAGCAGAGGACGGCCCGGGACCAGGGTTTGATTCCCGGCGCGGCAGGTTTCTGGACCAGGGTCAGCGGACTCGATAATTCTCTCGCCTCGGTGCCCACTCTGATCAGCGATCACACTCGGCAACTCTGGGCATTAGCTTGCCTCATCTTCACTAACGGCCCCACCAGACCGCCGGGGATGCCTGGTCTCACCCTGGAGATACCCATTAAGGGACCATCTCTCAGGGAAGCCAGGAAGGGTTTCGCAGCGGTCGAAGCGCCTTGGGACCCTACGGGTAAGTAGTGCGCTATATAAATGCCAATACATTTACATTTACATTTACAATTTCATTCCCACTACATCTGTTGCCTCTTGCTGGTAGTAATCTATTTCTGACTAAATTCACGTGCATATACCTGACTATAGTGAAAGCTATACATTTCCAACATATTTTACCTCGTTTCCCATTGCAAAGATTGATTTAATGTGACCCATTCTCTCCATTGACTCGAAAAAGGCACTCCATGGAAAATGTTAGCTAGCTCATCAGTGTGATAGAGTTCCAAAAAATGATTACGTTTGTTGCAAAATACCGAATGCACATATTCCAATGAACGAAGCTAATCATGTAAAATGAAGAGAACTTTAGTGTACAAAAACTTTGTATAGGTAAGGCATTCAAATTAGAGTATGCAGCATGAGTCCGATTCCGAAAGCCATTTGCTGATGTACACTTATATGGACAAGTGCTTTGCCTGGTTAGTGCAAACACGGTTTTCTTATTCACAAAATCTGAATCTGTTCTTCAATAGAACTTTACACAAGCAAGTTCATACTCCATGATGAAGTTGTGTTATGTGTATTTTTAAAGCTCGCTATTATCGGCAAGGGTATCCAGGTGCTGAACACCTGTATGTGCTAGCCCTGCCTATGGTAGGTTGGTTAATTAAAAAGCCATATCTTCTGCTTCTTGTGGAATTCAAGAAGAAAGGAGGAGGTATTGATGTGGAGTGGGAGGCCCTTGCATGCTTTAGGAGTGATGCAAGGGGACACTCATACTTGTGATCTAGTTATGTGTATGTGTGGGATGTGTGTGAATAGTAGTCCTACGGAGCAGAGGTGCATGGCTGGTTGCTGGAAGGAGATGCAACTGTTCAGTAAGGTGGGGCTTAAGTTCTACAACTTCTTGATTGTCTTTGGGAGGAGTTTGTAATTAGCACGTTTGTACATCGGAAGCCAGTGGAGCTCCTTCACGTATGGTGGGATCTGAGCTCTATGTGGGAAGTTGAGGATGAGTCATACTGCTGAGTTCTGGAAGGTTTGTATTCTTCTAGTGAGTTATTTTCTGTGGTGACTCTTCCGCTATGGCGGAGGAGCGTCGCCCCCACTTGCCAGCAGAAGCTGCAAAACCTGAAAAATAAGGTTCGGCTGGCAGTCTCAGTCCAGTTAAATCGTCTAAGGGCACTGAAGCTCTCTCCAACCCATCTGCATTGCTGGGTTGAAGAAAGCAGGCACAGGCTCTCAGTCTCCCTGGGAGCACAAATCATTGGTGATCACGCTAATCCTGACGCTGATCTCATGCTGTGAGAGCAACATAAGGGCTGACCGCAGGGCAGTCTGGGAGCCTGTGCCTGCAGTGCAGCCAGAAGAGCAGCGATGCGGCGGGATTCAGGAAGTTTTTTTGATTTATTTTGTTTTTATCTGCCCCTCCCCCACCCGCTACTTTGCCCTGACACCAACTGTGACTTGCTACTTGGTGACCTTGACATAGAAGTTGTACCCTTGGCCCAATTTGCTGGTGACCAGAGCTTGAGTGACAGTGTTGCTTGGGATCCATTTGAAGATTTTCCTCAGTACCTTTAGGGTGTGAAAGCAGCTTTCAGTGATGGTGTGGACTTGTGCGGTCATGTTGGTGGTGTGGACTTGTGCGGAATTGTCCAGTTTGCTGTCAAATCTGAGCTTCCTAGCGGGAATGCTGGGTGTGGATGTGGGCCTGAGTTTGGCCAACCACCAGCTGGAATTCCATGGTGAGTTGTTCTAGCTGAAAATCACTACATCTGTCTTGCAGGTGTTGAGGTTGAGTATATTACAGATGTGTAAAGCCAATGCCATCTGTGGAAGTTGGTGTTTCAGGGCGAAATGGTCAGAAAGTTTGGTAACACATGCAAATTTGTGAGTGTGTTAGTATTCATTAACATGCTTATGACTCATTCCTGCTCTGGAAATGGTCAGAGATTAACAGTTATCACAGGAAGGAGTAAATCAATTTCTAGGTTGGCAATAGGCTGGTAAGTTTCCAAAAATTGGAGGGGATGTCGGGCAGCAGATTTTCCTCATCAAGATGACAATAGCAACTGCAATGATTCTCTCATGTGCCTTTGTTCCCTCTGTTTTTCTGCACATGCAGAAAACTGCACATGTGACTGCAAATATGAATTCATGAAAGTTTCCATGAGGACTACTAAAAAACCTTTAACTGTTGCAGGGTTTTAGGCATACTCATGCAAAATGTGTTAATTCTTAAAATTATATAAATCTGCATACATGAAAGGCACTAAACCACCAGGTGCACGATTGTTTGTGAATCAGGTTTCCGTTATAATTCTGGTTTTTCATATAACAAAGAGTGAATTCTGAATGGAAAAGTACTTTTTTTCTTCATTCAATTTGACTGATTTACGCATTTAAGAAGAGTCATTTATAAACAAAAAAACAAAGCCTTGGCACACAACGTTCGGTGTACATTCGATGTGGCATATGTTGAACCTGGAGAGATGCAGATATATACGTATTTCAACAGCAAAAGGACAATGGAGGAATAGGGCATTATAAGAGTACTGAATTCAAAGAGACTAAGAATACAATGAGAACGCATGAGTGCATCATATCGTTACCTAAATGTGAACATTTCAAAGAGGGCAAGGATTAGATGTGCATGGAGATTGAAGTATTTAATAATTTATTGAAAGATATTCCTATGAACACAGGCCCTTGATGAAATGGATATTAACACTCCACTACTTTCTACAACTCAAATATTCTTGCGCCACTGAGTGGTTGTATTTTAAGTTGGCATGGAGCCTAATTCTTCACAGCAGCACTTAAGCATACTTGCCTTTCGTCTTGTGCATTGGTCCATCTATTTTCTAACTACATCAAGTATATCTTCTAGAGAAATTTCTCCAAAAGTAAAATGCATCTGTGGAAGTTTAAAATGTTTAAGTAAATTTAGAAACATAAAAATGTAGAAATGCGTTTTAACGTTTGCGTGTCAATTTAGTGGTTAGAATAAAAATGCATTCTTTATTACACATGGAAAATGCAGTTTGTTTTTGCAGAAAGCTCTAATGTATATCGTTCTTTTATGACAAGGCCTCAAACTATTCTTATTCTTTACTGTCCCTTTAATAATAATACATGGGTTTCTTTTATGCTGACTTTAACTTTATAATTAAACTGCAAAACTTGATATTTTCGTGAAATATGCTGTTTGCTGTAAAATATATTTATTTTCACCTCACACCATATGATTTCATCGTATTTAGTTCATTTACTCTGTCACATGATTATAATAAACAAAAATTAAAAGAAAATAATGCTTGCTGTAGCTCTGATTTCTGAAATCTAACCAGGACATCTCCGATATTAATACTTTATTTCATAGAACAGTCCATTGTTACACAATGGGACACTGAACCGCTGACAGAGTAGGCTTGGTAAAGGTTCTCATGAGAACCTTCCTGGATGTATCTTTTTCAAAATGTTGTAGCCGCCAATCATACAACAACATATCAACACAGACGTTTACCGGGGGGGGGGGGGGGGGGGGGCTGGAGGAAGAAGGCGACAGACAATAGGAAGATCCTCTCCCTTTGGTCAGGATGAGTCAACAGTTCGAGTTTGCAACATGTTTTGTTTTGTTCTTTTCCATATGGTATGTGTTCCTAGCGACAGCAATGCACACCTTCAGAAAGAAAATACACGTGGAAATTGGAGTTCCACTTAGAAAGGCTTAAAGTGGAGCTGGTTATAAAAGTTTCAAGAGATGTCTGTGCTCCTAAATCTGGTAGCAGAGAATAGGTTCAATACCCTGAATGGAGCTATAAAATACTATCCAGAAATATTGTAAATTTCCTGATTCCCTAATCCGATGTAGAGAATTTGAAGATCTGGCTAAGTGGTACTCGAAGGCGGTTGTGATTTTGAAGGTATGAGTGTTAGTTGGGAAAATGTGTTGTGGTTGTGATAGTGCTTTTCTTTGGGTTGGGTGTTGATTAGAATGAGTGGGTAAAGGAGAAATAGATGATAAGATGTTGAAAGGGTGTTTGAAATTTCAGACTCGTTATAGCAGAAAGATCCCAGAATAATTTAATAATTGAAAACTTGTTTGCAGAAAATGTGAGGTGTGGTGTGTGAGGTACCATAACCTACACCAGCTGGAGGACAGCCACAAATCAGCAGTGCTCCCATCCCAAAAAACTTGCAGTATTGTGTGCTGACAGTGGAGTCTCAGCTGGGTCTGCCCTTGGAAAAATCTGTCCTGTCGGCTCTTCACCTACTTAGGGTGGGGCAACCGTCAGTCATTATTCTTGCCTACATACAGTAAAAAAAATTAGAATGACCATGTGTGCCAAGAGAAAACGCCCATCATTTGTTTTTTCTACAGAGATATCAATCTCCTGCTTTGAGAGTTTATTTTCTCAATACACAAAAGTTTGTCCTGCCCTGTAAACTTGGCCCCCTTTTGGTAAATCATCAGCACAGAGATCGCCACCAGTCAGGCAGAGATCTCCCAACAGGTCAGGCAGTCTTTTGTCATCATGCCATGATCTCCTCCATTCTGCAACTCAGTAAATTCCACCCATCTAAAGACTGTGAGTTCAATCTAGGTTTTCTGTAACCTTTACACTTCTTCATATACAGGCCTTACATGGTCTTGAGGCTCATTTTTGATTTCTCTGTACTGTTGACCACATTTGCTTTAATATGAGCATCTTTTGAAAAAACTGAATGTATTAATTTTTCTTCCACTCCTACTAATAAGGCAAACCATGCATTCATCAACCTATCCAAAATAAGTTGCAGTGTTGCTCCTGAGCCTCCACTCTACTGTTCCTCTTCTTGCAGTTCAGTTCTAGAACTACATTTTGTAGTAAAAGTGCAGCCCCCCATACTGTGCCAATCACTTACTGGTAATCATCAGCACATGCCCTACCATCAGCCTCATCACTCAGCAATCCTCAGTGATGTATTAGCCCGCCACCCATCCCTTAGTAATCATCGGAACATACTAAGATTTGCCTCTCATGACATAGTTATTCTTCAGAAATGCTCAGGTTTGACACCCATCTTTAGACCCCCTACAATGTGCCACAATACCTTTCTTAGCTGACATGTCAATAATCATTTTTATAATTTGATCACTGGATGGTTATTTATTCTAAAGTATTCAATCACCTTGTTGCTTGGATATGAATTAACCTTAAAGAAACAAAAAGAAAAGAGGCATTTGGCAAAACAGGAACAAGTTGGTTTAATTAAACCCGGCGTCCAGGAGTCTCGACAGAATGCGTCTGAGGAAAGTCTCTCCTTGTACAAAGTTTTGGCTGACATTATATACATCTCATGAGGTACAATAAAACTATTTATGCATTCTTGAAAAAGAATCTCGGTCATAAATTAACAAGTTTGAACATCTGATAAGGACACAGATGGCTCTCGACCTTGAGGAGAGCTAGTGTGGGCCAGTGTGTATATGTCCAGATGTCCACTGTGGGGAGCGCATGATGCCTACCTGTGGTGTGCATGTTGTGTTCTGATTGGCTGGGTGTTCCTATCTGCATGTGGTATATAGCTTTGTGGTAATTTTGAGGAACGCAAACCTTTGGCCAAATGTGTTTTATTGTTGCCAATTTTCTCTGACATGTTTGTGGTGCAACTCTCTTTCTGTGGGATCAATCAGGCTTTTCCCTTGGTGCAGGTTTGCCTTTGGGTTAAGTGATACCCTACCTGTGACCTGTTCCTCAATACATGTGGGTTGGGGTCGCAGGACCTGTCTGACCACATATCTCTGACTCAAGATTAATGGGGAGGTCACCATGGGTGAATCCAGCAGCAATGAAATGAGTTCGCTAGTACTTCTGAAAATAATATAGCACTCATTGATATCATTTTTATCGAAGTTCTCAACATGTGCATATAGTTGTCATAGCATACATCGACATTGTCTTTACTGATATTGACAGAGTTATGTGTGCCTAGATCATGGCGTACATAAACATTGTTTCTCCTGGTAACAACATTGTTATTCATGCATGGATTATGGAATACAATGACATTGTTACTACTGGTATCGAGCTACGAGGCAACGATGGACAGGTGAGGCGAGAGGTTTTCTCTCCCCTTTCTCTCCCCTTTCTTTAGTCACTCCTATCAACATGTAAAAGCGAATACTTAAGGTGACTTATCACTTAATACCTACAGAGAGGGTCTCCTGTTCACTCTTTATTTAAGACATCTCTGCTAACAAGGCAATGGGGCATAGTACTTGTATTGTCCAAGAATAAGCAGTGAACAGCCGGAGATGGCTTTGTCTGACTGTTTCGGTGAGGGGGCTTGTTTGTTCCACAGTTAGAGACTGGTTATATGCTCGAAAAGGTATTAAGACTATAAGGGTATCAGTACAGGTAGTCAGGAGGTAGACTAGGTTATTCAAACCCAATGCTTCCCCCTTATCCCTTTCTTTACCTTTTCTAGAGCGGGGCCTCATATTATCCTGAGCAAGGTTCCAGGAGAGGTGAGGTTTGCTCCCTGTACAATACCGGTTAGCACATAGTAGTTAATATTTAGCAGTAACCTTATTATGGGTTAGTGACTTACAGGCATTCTTACTGCTGGGATTCATGTAAAATATTTCTGTTTGTTTTTATGAACAGATAAAATCGACACTGATTGATACAGAGGATTGAAAGAAACTTCATTATAACACAGTTGTATCCTTTTGATTGATTTAGTCATTTTTCACATTTGCAGATACGCAGTAGCAAACGTTAAGAACTGTGGCCCTGATGAAAGCCGTGGGATTTGGTTCCCCTTTGGCTGAAACATGTTGGCCGAATTTATGCAGTTATATGTTTAAAACTGACCTTTGCACTGTTCTTGTTTTTATTAAGGGAGTGATCAAGTTATATTAACGTTTTGTATTGATCTACTATCCTTTTTTAATCCCACTACACTTTATTGTTTTGCACTGCACTGGACTCCATCACGATCTCTTTGCTCACATGGTCTTCACTACATTTGGAGATAAGACCCAGACAAACCTAGGTTATGGACTTGTCTCAATGATCATGGGACACACCATTCCTATCTGGATGACCAAATGAGAATACATGATCTACATCTGACGTTGACGGACATCCAATTTCTCTCTGTATGGGTCCAGTCTATATTTGAAGTGAATCCCTACATACGGTTTGCTCTGTTTGGCACTCTATGAGCAATCTAAATGTTTTATAGCTTTAGCAACGCCCACTGACTTGGTTAGCAGTGTGCGTTTTGTCCTCTGGAGCACATTAGGCCCAGTTTCAGACCCCCTGAGTGTGTTTTTCGTTTCTTACACTACTGGTATCAACACTGTTTTGTGGGCATAGATTATGGCATACATTGACATTGCATTTATGGGAATTGACATTGTTATGTGGGCACAGGTTATGGCATACATTGACATTGCATTTATTGTTATTGCCGTTGGCGGCCTGCACATATCATGGTATTCATTGACATCGTATTCACCCATTCCAACGAGCCTCATCATGTAAGGAGAGGCCAAATATGGAATGAGCATTAAAACACCACTCTTTTCTGCACCCTTATTTTGTTTTGCCTACACGGAGATTAAATATTAAATGTATGTAAAGCTCACATTGATCTTTATGTAGGTTCCTCCTATTTGTCGATCTGTACCACAGCCATCTATGGTGTGATGTTTTATTGAATGGGTGGTTCTGTCACACTATATGCATACCTCAAAGTGTACTTTGTGTATGTTGATTAGCCTCCCTTTCTTGCTCTGTGTGTATTGGTAACTGAATATCTCAGTCGTATGCATCAGTCACCAATTGTACAGTGGTCTGTGTGCGTGGGTGTCTGGAGGTCTATGTGATGGGGGTCCTGCAGGTCTGATGGTCTGTGTGTTTTTGCCTTTAATAGTACTGTCCAGTATGTACATGGATGTCTGAAGGTGTTTTAATATATCTTTGCACGAACACCTATGTGTGACCTTTTGTCAAAGTGTGCATGTATATTGTGTGTCTTGATGCATATTCACTATGCAAATGGAACACCAATTGTCTTTGTCATGTACATCTGTAGAGTGACTACTTGATATCTAAATAGAGATGCAATCTTAACGTACATTCTGTTTATCACATTAGGACTTATTTCTAGGTAGAGCATATTCTTTGCTTGAAAAATTATAAACTTCTTGAAAGCATGCATTGCTTTATGGAAAAATCTCCTTTTTAAAAGTGGTGCACTCTTTTGGTAATTTATTATTTATTACCTTTCTTTATCTTAAGGGAAATGCAATACTGTTACATAATGATGGCAGGTACACAAATGCCACCAGCTGTTGCTCTTATTAGCTCCCATTGTATGCTTTGCCACTAAAATATTAGCCTTTTGGGCACTTTACTCTATAGGATACATTCTCCTGGTAGGGTATTGTAAGAGATTGGAGTATTAGTTGAGGGTAGTGAGAACCCACCTCAAATAATAATGATAATCCTTGTCAGGGTGAACCACAAAAGTCACTAAATAAACCTGTGCTTAACCCTCTGGCAACTTGGCACAAACACAGTCCAGCTTAACTTAGAGGCAATGTGTAAAATAGGTTAGCAGCACAGAAACAATAATAAAGTGAAAACACAACAAAAGGAAAATACCAAAACTATATAGAAAAATATATATGTATATATACACAAATGACATAAAAATTGCAAAAACCCATTAAGAAGAACCAGACTTACGAATTTCAAGGTTAAAAGTTAAAAAAAAGTGGCAATCTGGTTGCGCTTGACCATGCCAAAGTCACACGCTAAGACCAACTGTGATGGAGCATGGGTTGAACCTCGGCTCCCTGTTATCAGATAGTCACTGGACAGGGTCTCAGAAGAGCTGTTGACTTTTGACGGGAAAGCTCAGAGAGGAAGACATTTTAATTTTAAGCCTAGAGAAGGTCCTTTGATGGCCAGACACTTTTCATGCCATCTCCCAGTTAAAATTTCCACATTCGGACTTAGTCACTTTTTTGGAGCTCAGATTCTTCCTGAGGGGCAAGGCAGCAGGCTGTAGCTAGGAGGGCTCTACTAGCCCAGTCACCCTCTCCACGAAGTCCCTCTAGACTGGATTTGCTGCTGCACAGAAGAACATAGAGGGAGCAACCTGAATCTTTGGTCCAGTTGTGATGCACCTTCATTGGATCAACTAGCAGGTTGGTCCTAGTCCCTCCATCGGTTTTCAGAGCAAAATGTTGGCAGGAAATTTCTAAGTACTATGTTTCAGGAACTCTAGGAGTACACTTTGATGCCAGCCAAGAGTCCATGACCTTAAGGGCATCACTTGGGTGTCAAGTCTTACTCCAGCAGAGGCCAGCAGCAGGTTCCAGGGAGGCCCAGGGGGAGCTAGTCAATGGGACAGTTACAGGAAAGGTCTCTAGAAGCTTATTATGTACTTCTTGCTCAAATAGGGGGCCAGCCAATGGACCTTTAAAGTCTCTTCGGCGGTCCTGGGTTCAAGGCAAACCAGTCCAGTTTTCATTCAGATTTTTCAGACAATAGGGTAGGCCCTCTTCTGATTATTTACAGATCCAGGAGCACTCTCAAAGGGGGCATGGGAATGCCACTTTTATGTCCAGTGACAGCCTGTGAGTGAGAGAAACACTTGGCCACTCCCTCACCAATGCAGTAAAACCTCCTAGGTATGACCCTCTTCTCTTTTTAAACATTTCATGTGTGCTTTGATGTAAACTATCCCACAGTGCCTTTATCTACCTAAGTCCGACATTGCGGAATCTTTCTTTCCCTGGTGAGAGCTACCTGTGCCCAACCAGAGGTGTGGCTATGATAATGGTTAACCTCAACCCTGTGGTCACTCCAAACAAGTTCTGGGGCTGGGTTTGGAGCCAAATTAACTAGTAAGACAAAGGGAGGCAGGACTAGGTTTGAGCTACATCTGCGAGTGTCAGGGTAGGCAACCTTTGAATCTCAGGTAGGTGCTGGCCACAACACCCAGCACCACGCCTCCACCAGTCATGGCCGGTGCAGGTAAGAGTGGTGGGGTGGTGGGGAAGAGGGGTATGGCATGGGTGGGGCAGAGATGGGGTGAAGTCAACAGAAGATGAGAAAAAATCAAATACATTTTTTTAAAAACCACTTACCTTGCACTCGCTGCATCGCCGACTACATTTTATTTTCCCCTGTCATCTGTCTACTTTGCCTATCCATCCCCTGTCCCACTCCAACGCTCATTCCTGCACCGGCTACGACTACCCTACACACCCAAGTATTTTGTCCACTGTCTGGGAGCAATACACATAACACCACAGGAGACCCATTAACAATCAAGTGACATTGGACACTGGCAGAAAGGCACATTCTAGGTAAGTAATGATAACTTTCTAAAAGTTTCATTTCTAAAATAGTAATATGAAATCCGACGTGACCATTTCATTGGATTTTAAATTACTGTTAAAATGTGTTCTTGAATCCTGCTCCTAACTGCTCTCAAACTGAAGCTAAGCTTATGAATTGTTATAATATAACCCAGTGTTTACCTATGGGATGATCAGCTTTACCACAGTGAATCACAACTGGAATGACATGTACCTCTTCAAACATCCATGTCCTATGTTTGAAAACCATTTACCCTGCTCTATGGGCATTAAGGACCTACCTTCGGGGTGACCTATCAGTAATAAAAGGGAGGTTTTAGGTCTGGCAAAACGTTTATTATGCGAGGTTGAAGTGCCAGTTTAAAACTGTACACATAGGCTGCCAGGCAGGAGAGGCTCGTATTGGGGGAAAAGAGGTGGGGTGGGGGATGGGTACGGGGAGATGAACGAAGGACGACGGAGGCAAACAAAAAAAGAAATATTAATAAAACTCACCTATTCAACCCCAGCATAGTGTTGCACACTTCCGCTCCTCTCCACCGCTGTAGGCAAGCACAGGCATCCAGCCTTCCCCGCGGCCAATCCTGAAGCTGCTCTCATGCATGAAAGCAGCTTTAGGATTGGACTGTGCATGGATGATGTGTGCTCCAGGACAGACTGGGAGTCTGTGTCTGCTCTCTCCAACCCCAGCAATTCAGCTGGGGTTGTAGAGAACTTCACTGCGCATGTGGTTTTTGGCATGAGACAGCCAGCCAATAACCACATGCCCGGTGAAGGTAGAGCCCACAACTCCCCCTCCAGACCATCATTACCCTGTCCCTGTCCCAAGCCCCAACACAAGCTAAACAAAATAATAAGAAACCGTTTTTGAACCGTGTTTTATGTTTACATATTTTAAATTGCACGCAGGGGGCAACTCTCTTCCGCCATATCGAAGGAGCTGCTGCTGCTGCCAGGGCTGGCCTGAAGGTATGCTTTACATTGCTACTTTAGTGGCTGGCACACTGAGTGCTACAGCCGGCATCTAACATTTCATTTACTTGCCTTAAGTACATGTATTGTCATATACTAGACATCAATAAGTAAGTTACATGTTCAAATAAGGTGTATGTCAATTTTATCATGTTTAAAGCAAAGAGCACAAGCACTTTAATGCTGGTTAGCCTGAGTAAAGTAAACAAAGTCCTATGGACAACAAAATGGATTCAGTTAAAGACGAAAACAATCTGGGGTACTACCACACAAAAGATGGTCATGTCCAACATCTCTCCCCTCCAGCAGAGAGCAGGGAGAACTACTCACCCTTATGGGAGTTCTCCTATTAAGGCAGAAAGACCCGGAAAGACCATCAGCATTGGTGTGGTCAGTCCCAAGATGATGTTCCACCCTAAAGTCCATTCCCTGTAGGGAGACAGCCCCCCTCAACAGGTTAGGATTCTCACCCCGCTTTTGCATTACCCATCTGAGGGGTCTGTGGCCTGTTTGAACCCGAATCTAAGTCCTAAACTGGTATGATCCCAACTTTTTCAGTGCCCAGATCACTGCAAATGGTTCCATCTTAATTGCACACCACGTAGGTTTCCTAGGAGGTTGCCTCTGGCTGATGAGGGTCACAGGTTGGTCCAAGCCCTCTTTATTCATCTGTGACTATATAGCCCCAATGCCATGCTCTGAAGCATCAGTCTGAACTAAAGATTCCTTATAGAAGTTGGTTGCCCTCAGTACTGGTACTGTGCACATGGCATCCTTTAGGGTATCAAACACAATTTGGCACACATCTGTTCATATCATCTTTTGTGGCTGCTTCTTAGAAGCAAGCTCAATTAAGAGGGCAAAAAAGGTGGATTAGCCCTTATCAGACCTCCTGTAGTATCCGTTGAGGCCTTGGAAGCTCTCACCTCGTTCTGGGTATTGAGAGGCTCCTGAGCCATGATGGTCTCTATCTTGGACTGGAGAGGATAAGCCTTGTCTCCCCCGTCTTGGTTGCCCAAGTACACCACTGATCTCTACTCTATTTGGCACTTTCTGGCCTTGATAGGCCAGCCTGTTGCAAGGCCCTACCCAAATGTGGTGATGGTGGTGATCACATCTGGAGCTACAAACTGCAATGTCACTCAAGAAGATCACACAAAATGTTTTCCAGCCATGCCAGGACCTGGTTGACCAACCTCTAGAAGGTGGCATGGGCATCATTTAGTCCAAAGGGCATCATTTTAAGCTGAAAGCAGTCCTCTGGGGTAGAGAATGCAGACTTCTCCCTGGCCACCTCTTCAATGGTAATGTGCCAATACCCTGATGTCAAGTCAAAGATACTGAGGAATTTGGCAGCTCTCAGCCGATCAATGAGCTCTCAGCTCTGAGGATAGGGTGAACAGCAGTCTTGGTAACTGGATTGAGGCCCCTGTAATCCACACAAAAGCAGGGTTCTAGGCTGGTGCTGGGTGAGGCATCCTTAGGTACCTATGCACTGGACTGGACCAGGAACTACAGGCTAAATCAACCGGAAATCCAGCTTTGTGGATGCCTCATCCTTTAGACCAACTCTCACTTTAATAGACAGTCTGTAAATTTTGTTCTTGACAAGTATGCTGTCCCCCCCTGTCTTTACTATTGGTACTTATAAAAATTGAGAGAGACCCCTTGACACACCAGGGGAATAGGGTACTTGTAAACAGTAAAATCAGAAAATTCCCTTGGCGGAAATGCTGAGAAATTTAGCCCATATATTAGTAATGGACACTAATACTAATCAATGACAGACAAAACATTTTTTATATAAAAAGTATTTGAAATTTTTATTTATATGTTAAAAACAAAACCTAAAAAATATTTAAAAACAGTTTATAATTCCATAAACACCCTATACAGTATCATCACAATCACAGTTCATCTGAAATTCATCTACAATTCGTAATTCTCCTGCTACACCATGTATTGCAGACACAAAATATCGACTGAATTAAAACAATAGCATGAAAAAGGGTTTTTTTAAACGAAAAGGGGGAGAGACAGACATAGACAGTACAATTTGTCATGAAAGTTTACACATCAAGACCATAATTCAAAACTCAATCCTAGACCCGCTTGGTTTATGTTGTTCGCAGGATAAGCTTGATTGCTCGATTGTGCGGTTTTTGGGCGTCAACGCGTTTCGATGGCTTTTTTTCAGTAATGTGCCATCTTTATCAAGACTGAAAGATAAGTTTCTCCTATTTTACGGCACTGGATGGTTGCCACATATATAAGAATCCTGTTGGTAAACATATTTAAGTCAGTATCTTACATGGAAGCCACAAAATAACATTCCTATGTTGCATCTATTTTCAATTTGGGCTCTACAGGCTTCACATTTATTTTTTATTAATGCATGGGCCCAAAGGCTCTTCAATTGATGTCAACTCTTTACCATCGCATGTCTAAACTTTGTTTGTGCAAACATCTACCCAACAAATCATATATGCCACATTGCTTTCTACATTTCTTCAACCTATTGTCATTTTTTATATTCACCAAAGCATGCATTATTTGGGCACATCTCATATTCACAGCTCTATGTCCAGTACTAATATCTGGGCTTCCAGAGTCACATTTGAGAAATCCTCACAAGCTACTTGCACGATGGTTATAACTGTGATTGAAAAATATATCTATGTCCCTCTCTTATTTTGGCATCATTTAAAATGATTACCAATGGTAAGGGGTTAACTTTTATAACCTCGGATGTTTTAGTGATTTACCTTATTTCATGTTATTTTCACACTGCTCTGGATTTGTTTCCATTTCTATTTATTTGCATCCTAGTTTGGAATAGGTCTGCAATATAAGTTGGTTTGGTTGTTACTGGTATTTAATCTATCTACTTTTAGTTTGCTTCTACATTGATTCTATTATTTCATTACCTGAGTGTCTTTTATTCGCTCTGTAGCACCCTCGCGACTTCCTTCGAAATTCGCGTAGTCAAATATCTATAGAGAAATGTGCAATTAGCCTTGTTTTGTTTGATATTCACCCTACATCAGCACTCTCATAATCATATGGTCCTACTGTTTGGTATTAAAACTATACCTACTTAAAAACAATTACTCTTCCGATTGTCTGTTATTCTTTGACCGGACGATGAGGCACAGCATCAATACCTCGGAAATCGTTGGGCCCTCAACTTTGCTGCACCTAACTCTTTCCTATGTGAGGGAAAAGGCACTATGTAATTACCATCGGGGAAGACTGTTCACAAACTACATGATAGCGGCAGCGTGTGCCTACCTGATATCACGTCACACTGGTCCTCCCTGGGGTGGATATTATTTACAGCTTGTAATCCTTAAGCTATCTGTAAGTAAGAGAAATTGCAGGGGCTGTATTATCTTGATGTACCCAGACCGAGGATTCTACCTCTCATCTAGTTTCACAGAAATGGGGATTAGGTCTCCTTACCGTAAGATGTCTTAGCCTCCGTCTATCCACGCCCATAACACGCCTGCCAGCAAAGTCATCTCCTTCCGGAAATGCTCCTCTCTTCGTTATTTTTCTAAAACCTTTTTAAACCGTTTCTACTCGCCTCTTATTTGACAGCCTTGAGTGGATTCAGCTGTTGATCATTTTTTCACTGTGATCTGGCCCGTTCAGGCTGGAAAGCTACGCTCTGTTCTATTTCCGCGTTCCAAGCCTCGATTTCACTTTATATGGCACCGCCGATTCCAGGCCTCCTTCTGAGCCTGACGAAGCGTGTTTCACGCCTCGTTTTCATTCTTGTTTTCACCCGTGGTTACGATAACATGTTTACATAGTCCAGCGATTTATTTTCCTCATATTAAATTTCTAAATGTACATTTAGCCGCATTCCAATTGCAGTCTTGAATGCTGATACACGATATCTATTTCCAGGCTTTTGCCTAGCCTGTTCTTTTTGATCAGAAACACATATTCCTGTAGTTTCTAATCCAGTTGTTTCTGATAATTTAGACTGACCTCTCTCTTGATTCTCAGAGTGTATCTGTTGTTTAACTGAGTTTGCCTATTGCGGTCTAAGGGTTCCTAAATAGTAACAGGGGTTATCTTTTGGGTGTTTTTTCATTTTGTTATTCTATATACTCTGTCAGTTTCAGAGATCCAAAAAGACCTAATTCCATAGCTGGCTGTTTTTCAATGGCTGACTACTAACTTCATCCATTCTTCTCTCGAGTATAGGCCCTTATCTATAGTATCCAGATAACATATGAACCACTGTTCACGCATTTTTCTTATTGCTTCCAGGTTACCACCTCTCCTGCTTACACTTATTTTTTCCAAAATAAACCAAGTAAATTCATTGCTGTCATCATTATATTTTTGGAAATGGTGCGTAATGGGCGCATTTTCTTTTTTGTTTTTTACTGATGATCTATGCTCTAATAACCTAATTCGGAGCTCCCTGCCCATTTCCCCCACGTAGCCTAAACCACAGGGGCAGACGAACAGTTAGACTATACTTTTACTCCTGCAATTGTTTAAGCTCTTAGGAACAAATATTTTCCCATTAAAAGTCAGTTTCTTTGTCACAATGCAGTTCGGGCAGATAGAGCATGAACCACACTTGTAGTTCCCTGTTGCTTTTTTATTTTCAGCCATAGTTGTTTAGACACTACTAGCAGGATTTGTGTATGTGCTCACTAAAGCATTTTTGATTGTTTTATTCTGCCGAAATGAGAAAAGCGGTTTTGGTAATGGTGCGGTTAAACCATTATTGATAATCTTCCAGTTTCGGTTGACTATATTTTTGATTTTATTGCTTAAACCAGAGTATTGGGACACAAAAACAATCCTATCCTGAACTCTGTTAGTTTTCTTTTTATCCATGTCCAACAGATGATCTCTATCGTAGAATCTTGCACGTTTTAGAGATTGTTTTACTAGTTTCTTCGGATACCCTCTCCCACGTAACTTTTTGTCCATAACCTCTGCGTGATGATAAAAGTCAATCAGACTTGTGCAGTTACGCCATAACCTCAAAAATTCCCCGAAGGGGATGTTGTCTTTTTGAGATCGCGGGTGATTACTCTGATATTGCAAAAGGGTATTTTTATCCGTTGGTTTAGTGAAGAGCTCTACTTCTAGTAGCCCATTTGATTCTTTAATCTTGATGTCCAGAAAATCTACACTGTTTGCACTGTAGTGTGCCGTGAACTTTAGATTCCTGTCGCCCAAATTTAGCCACTCTAGAAAAGACATTAAATCCTCACTAGCACCATTCCAGATGAAAATGATATCATCAATGAAATGATGCCAGTGAGAGACGTTTTCAAAAAATGGTGCCATCTCGTTGTAGATGTGTTTTTGCTCGAAGTGACCAACGTAGAGGCACGCCAGACTGGGGGCACATGTGGCCCCCATACTGGTCCCCTTCACCTGTTTGAATAGCTCTTCCTTAAACAGAAAAATATTGTTTTTTAACACTAGCTCAACACACCCAATGATAAAATCCTTATGTCCTCCCTTCAGATCTTCGTATTCCAAGATAGAAGATGGGATCTCAATGGTATCATCCTGAGGGATATTTGTGTATAGATCTTCGATATCCAAGGTGACCAGGAACTGGGTCACCTTATCGAAGCTCTGTCCCTCAAATATGGAGATGGTATGGGCCGTGTCCTTGAGGTACGACCTCTGTTTTTGGACAATTGGCCGCAAGAAAAAATCTGCATATTTACTTAAAGGCTTCAAAAGTGAGCCCAAACTGCTAACGATGGGCCGCATGGGTGGGTTCTCGGTGTCCTTATGGACTTTAGGCAATCCATATATTGCTGGAATAATTGGGTTGTTGTTAAACAAGAACCTATACTCGTCCTCACACATCAGACCATTGTCTCTACCATAATTCAAAAATGTCTAGACATCTTTTTGAGCCCATCTATCATGCCAAACAAAGCTGGAATATAGTGGTCTTTCACATTTAGAAGTGCCCTCATTAATTTTTTTGTAGTTTTCAGTATTAAGAACTACTACCCCGCCGCTCTTATTGGCGGGCTTTATCGTTATGCGGTCACATTCTTGTAGATTTTTTAAGGCTGATCTATGGAATTTAGATAAATTATTCGCCTGTCCCTGTATGCTGCCAAGACTGTTTTTAATTTCAATTTCTACTATCCTTTCGAATAGCTCGACATTCTTGTCTTTTACTGTTTACTATTGGTACACCAATTAATGAGCCCTGGGGTAAGTCAGAATAAAGAGGAGAAGTACTCTAACAAGTGACAATAGTCCCTTTGTTGCTCTGGTGTAAAGGTTGGGGAGAGGACAACTCCTTCCACTGACACATCTTACCCCTTGAAAGTCAGGAGGTCTGGGAGAGATTCACTCTCCTCCTCCTCACCATCACCTGTCACCAAAAGCATAATGACTTCAGAGCTTTTAGAATGGGACTTGAGGTGACTCACAACTCAGAAGCAGGATCCTTAAGGGGTTCCTGAAGGTCAGGTAGATGATCTCCACTTCCTTCACCTCATAGGGCCCGGACCAACAGTTGTTTGAGTCCCAGAACAAGAGGTGCACAACAGGTTGGCCAACAGAAGTTCAAAGAGACTGAACACTACTCCCTGCTGGGGTACCTCCTTGTAGACAAATAGTAGGCATGGTATCACAACATCTGTCTTATTCCTCATGGGTTCTAGTAAGCCCATAATCATGGTTTTAGGATCTTGTTGAACCTTTCATCAAGCCCATTGATCTGGGGCCTATATGGATTGGAGAATGTGTAGGTTACCCCAAACTCCTCCACAAGGACTTCATGTAACAGACTTGAAGTTGGTGCCCCAGTCAGACATAACCCCCTAGGGGAAATCCACACAGATACATATACCCATCTGTGCCCTGGTCATCGCCGGCGCAGCTACAAACCTCAAATATATGGCCCCAGGGTACCTTGTGGCATGGTTCACCAATACCAGGATTAACTTTTTGCCTAAGCATTCTTGGGGTCCAGAGGCACAACACTGTCAATACCAACCATTTCAAAGGGAGTTCCATCAGAGGGGAGAGAAGCAATGGAGCCTTTTGCTTTAGCCTTGAATTCCCACTGGTCTGGAAGATTATGCAGGATCTGCATAATGCATCTGACTTCATCCTCATCCAGGACTAATAAAAGTGGGTGACAAGGCTATCCAAGATTTTGGCCAGCCCCAGATGTCCTGACAGGGGGATATCATGAGCCAACTCCAATAGGAAGGCCTGGTAGAGCTGGAAGACCACCAACACACAGGTTGAATCAGACTCAGGGACCTCAGACTCACTGTACAGAAGACCATTCCCCCAGTAAATGAGGTGATCACCAGAGGTGTTGTCAGCTGCCTGGGCCTCTGTAATTTGCAGAACTCTGCCTGGGGAATCCCCTTTCAGTTTACCACCTGCCTAACTAAGGTAAGGTAGGTCTCACCGGGCAACAATCCCTCCTCAAGGACCATGGGATCTTCTGCAGTGGGCTTCCCTCACCTTTTGCCCTTTCTCTTCTTGGCAGGAACCTGGGCTATTTATCCAGTCTCCAGAACCTTCTGACTCCCCTGTCAGGCTTAAATGGACCATTTGTTCAGGCACACCCACTCCGGCAATCTGAACTTCTCCATTAGACACCTGAGCTCTACCTCTTTCCAGATTGTGTGCTCAAGGTCATTTTCTAATAAACAGTCAACAGACATGGCTGGACTCACAGCTACCTTAAAGGAACCTGAGAGGCCCAATTCAAAGGTAACTAGAGCCACTTGATAGTGGCTCACCTGGCTGCCTGCTATAACAATCTGGTAGGTCTACATCAATATAAGAAATTGGGTTACTGTTTGAGGGGGGGAAACCCTACTCAAGGTATAAACACCCTTCTTGCCAGGGTGAAGTCACAAACAAGCCCAAACTTAACCTGTCTCAACCCTCTGGCACCTTGGCACAGAAGCGTATGGCTTAACCCAGAGGCAAAGTAAAGTATTTGTGCAGCACTTCAAACAGTAACAATGGGAATACAAACCCCAAAAAGAATCCCACACCCAGCTAGAGAAATATAGTACATGTGTAATAAAGAAAACAAGACCAAAATGAGAAAAATCTAATTAGTAGAACCAGAGATATGTAATTTTAAAGATGTATGTGAAAAAAGCACAGAAAAACGCAAAGGGCCAAAGTCACAAGTTTAGGTCGACCGTGATGGAGCACAGGCTGGCTACAGGGACCCAGTTAAATTGGCTGCACAATAGTACCTTAAAACCTTGCTGCAGAGTGATGCAGGGGCCCGCATCAAGGTTGCGTCATGCAGCTGAGATGATGTGAGATGCAAGTCAGAGATGTGTCGAACAGCGTCAGCTCTCAGGAGGTGTGGCTGCGATGCTAGGTCCTGCATTATCATAGAGGAAGCCCTCAACAAGGGAATCTTGAGATGCGAAGTCCTGCGTTGAGGATGTGTGAGCTCTTCCCTCACAGTGAGGGGGTTGTAGCCCTTGGCTGCACTAGGGGTTGCAGCCAAGAGGAGAAATCCCAGATGATGAAGCATGCCACCTTGGTGGGTGATGGGATTCCGTCCTTTTTTAAGGACTCCCCACAATGAATGATTGAGAGTTCTTTTGCCTGTGTCCTAGCTCCCTAAGGTTTTGGTGAAGCCTGCTAGAACCGCAGATAACGAGGTGTTATATAATAGTTGTTCTGGGGAGAACTATCAGTGCAGGTCTTTAAACTTTCCTTGGGCCCTCCATTCCTGGTTTTGTGTTATTAATAGCAAGACAATGCCAACTTTCGAAAAGTGGCATTTATTTAATTGTACTTCACATCCGACTTTGCCATAAGAGAGGATTTTTCATTACAATTCCAAACATAGCAAACATTAACTGTTTACCTGTTCCCATTTACAACTTACAGCGGTTATAATGTAAGAAGGTAACTCTAATGTTACCATATGGGAGAAGCAGGCCTTGCAGTAGTGAAAAACTAATTTAAGAGTTTTCACTAGCAGGACACGTTAATCTTAAAATTACACATCCTACTGAGGAATTTGGGATTATCAGATTGTCTTGACAACCCAGAAAACATTCTTAAAATGTCAAGGGCAAAGCTGAAGAAAGGTTTTCTGGTGTATTCTTATCTGAACAGAGACATGCAGGAAATGGGGTAAAAAAAGAGTTACTGAGCTTTCACTTTTAGTTTGCTCTTTAGGCACCGAACCTTACCTTTTCTTTTATTTTAGTCATACCAAATTATATTATTTTATAAGGTTTAGGTTTGGAATTTCACATTTATTGGTCTCATACCTACGAAATGCCTTCTCTGACGCTCGATTGGATGCATGTCCATGTGATTCACAATCAAGGGAGAGCACGTAGCACTTTATGTTCTTTGAAAAACTCTACAACAATCCAAGGCAGGATTTTTAAATTACACGTTTAAAATTTTTAAATATAAGGGAATGTCAGGCTGCAGTGTATTATCTTCAGCTTTTACAGGATTAATTCATTTGTTCAATGGTCTACAAATACATCTCATCTGCAGTTCGACTCCGGAACATTGTTGGAAAATGAGATCATGTTGCTGGTGACGATGCTGTTTCAAACTGCTGTTTTTAAGTATAGTGTACAAAGATTGTCTTTTGCCACCATCATTATTATTAACTTAAACATTGTCCTAATTAGATTAGTGATGTTTATTCTAAGAGTCTTCTATATGTGTATTAATTTGATGATGGTTTGATTCTGAAACTCTTGTATTCTTGTGTGATGCATTCTTTTATGGCTTGGAATATAGCCAAACAAAGATTTCTGACTGACTGACTGACATCCTACTTTAAAAAACATTGCTCCCTGAACTGTGTCCTGTTTAGAGCCTAACCTGGGGTTGAATTATATGTATTAAAAGGACAGGTTGAACCTGGCAAAAAGGTTTGCTTCACCAGGTAGAAATTGCAATTTAAAACCGCACACACAGGCTGCAATAGCAGGGACAAGACATATTTTCAAGGCTACTTAAGTGAGTGGCACTACAAGTGCTGCAGGCACACAGGTAGCATTTAATTTACAGGCCCCAGGTACATGTAGTAGCATTTTACTAGGGAGTTACAAGTAATTTAATTATGCCTATTGGGGACACGTCAATTTTACCATGTTTTAATGACTGAACACTCACACTTGAGCACTGATTAGCAGTGACAAAGTGCAGATATGCAAACTAACTGGGCAACCACCTTCTCCAGCACTACCCAGCCAATTCTTGGGACAGGTCCACCATTGGGAAGCTGCTTTCTGAGAATGCAGATGGCATTCCTCTTAAAGTACCCAACATGGTAACATTCACCGCTTTTGGGCCAGAAGTTGCTCAGAGAACACTTCCCATTAACACCAATCTCCTGCGCAGGATTTGACTGGGATTCCTTCCCTATAAAACTTTTTTGGGGTCCTTACAAAAATGTGTTTGTTTTTTCTTTATCTCCCCTTCATTCTTCTTCTGGTGCATACCCCATCCACCCCTAATCCAGTGGTAAGCTTCCTTCACATGATCACTGAGGACGTGAGTTTTGAATCAATCATGTGTTGGCGCAGCTCTTCAAAGCATTTACTAAACATTTGCTTTCTCAAAATTAGATTCATTTTTCCAGTGCCTTCCTAGAGTAATCCAATAAATGCACCCAAGACTGGCGTCTGGCTGTCCCTAAATATTAGGCAGTACTTCTCTTGGGTCAGACCATATTTAATAATAAGGGCTTACTTCATGAGGGTATATGTCATCCTGTCACCATTCCTAGAGATTTCCCTCAACAAAGAATGCCTATACTTCCAGATTCTAGCCCCCAATCCTCTTCAGGGATTCTGTATCTCATGGGCCACTTCGTAGGCTTCAACCCACTTGCCAATATTCTCCTCTACAACAAAGCTAGGCACTAATCACAAAGATAATCTGCACCTGTTGCCAGGAATAATTTCATAGTAACTGCCTTTCTGCAATTTCCTGAAATATTTAGTGCAACTGCCTGTTCTTCAAGTCCTCACCCGCATCTCTATCATTATGATCGTTTCTTCTTGGCACTTCACTTTGGTCAGGTTTTTTGGCATTCCTTGTGTTGTTGTGCTCCTTGTTTTCTCCTCTACCCCTACTAGCTTCTGCCTTTTTCTTTTCTAGGTCTCTGATTGTTGATGCTTCCTTAGTGGCCAGGTTTTTCACCTCTATGGCTAGAGATGCCAGCTGCAGTCTTAACTCTCTCTCAGCTTTCCTATCCTCCATCTCTTCAAAGGTCAAGTTGTCAGAGGATACAATCCTCCTGGCAGGGAACTCACTCTTGTACGTCCCCTTCTCTCCGATGGCTCTGAGGCCGTTGCCTGGATATTCTCTCCTTAGTGTTCGAGGTCAACCTCCCCTTCTGCATCAGAATCATCATCATTCTCCTGTTGCTGTAATGTAGCTCGAAAACAAAGGATTTAGGCCCAGATCTCTGTACTGTGGTGAATGTATTACAATGTTCTGCATTCTGTACATCAATTGTTGTTTTTGCATATGTCACCCCGAGTGGGATGGGTATGCCCAGACCTGGGTCCTGTGTTCTCCATGCCACTGGAGTCAAGCTATTCTGCCTGATGAGGAGTGAAACCCCGAAACTGGTCCTAGGATGCGTGTTTCCAGTCCAGGGAGGACCTGGCCTGGTAGTTCAGGCTGGACTGTTCCCATTGGGTTCTGTCTCAAGACTGATTTGCATATGGTTGGGCTCAAACTGGAATGGCATGGGAAGCAAAACAACAATGGGGCAGATTTACAAGGCCCTTGCGTCATTTTTAACATGGGAAAAGTGACGCAAAAGTGGCGCAAGGGGCTTGTAAATCTGCCCAATGGATTTAGGCCCAGCTCTCTGTACTGGGATGAATGTATGACATTGTTCTGCATTCTGTCCATCAATTGTTGTATTCCTAATGTAGCTTTCTACATGCAGGCCTCTCCTACAGTTCTGAGGGCTCTCTGGTACTCCAGTTTTTTATTTTTATTTAGTTATTTTTATTTTTTGAGTTTTATAAAGTGCTAGCTTGACTCGAAGGTATCACAGTGCTTTGCAAGCGGTGTGCATAGGTTAACTCGAGCTACATGCAAGGATATGTGTGGGCCAAATGCAGTCAAAAAAGTATAAGCAATACAGCATTAAAATAGCTGAAACAATAAAAAAAGTTCATATCAATACAATACAGCAATGGTGTTAGTGGCAGCTTAGAGACTGTACTGGTCAGGTGACTGCAATAAAAGAGTCTGTAGATGGGTATTATATCTTTGGGAAACGTTGATCAGCTTGTAAGCATGTTGAAATAGTTGTTAAGCAGTAGAGATTTGAGGTCCTGTTTGAAGCAAGAAAAGGAGGGGTTGCAGCAGAGATCTTTAGGGAGTGATTTCCATATCCTGGGAACATTTTCTGAGAAAGAGCACGCCGGTGTAGTTTTCTTCTTCATATTAGGAGTTATGAGAAGAAGTGAGTTCGAGCTTCTCAGTGCCTGGCCTCTTCCTGCTCTCTAAAGTTTGGTTTCTATGTATTTGGGGGGTTTTGTATGAAGGGCTTTGTGGGTGATACAAGATGTCTTGAAGATGTATCTTCCTTCAATGGTTAGTCAGTTGAGAGTCTTGAAGACAGGTAAGATGTGACCAAACCGCGCAATTCCTGTGAGGAGTCTGGCAGCCATATTGAGCGTGGCTCTCAGGGGCGTAAGGTGAATTTTCAGAGTTCCATTGATGATGGCCTTGAGGGGTTACTCCGCCCAATTTTTCACTGAGCATTACTATTTTGCGATCCTTTGCACATGTTGTTGAGTGCTATTTCCTGTTATTTTATAACTGTTTTAAGTCATTGTTAACTTAATGATATATTTGTATTGTACTGTTGAATTTGATCTATTGTGCTCCTCAAGGGGCTTCCACTTCCTGCTTTCCCCTCTTGCCAACGAGAGACGCCATTTAAGGGGCAGTGTGCTCTCTAGTCTTTTGGCAGAACCTTATTATAAATATGCGCGCTGCGCGGATGCAGACGCCTTGAGGGGTTACTCCGCCCATTTTTCACAGAGCGTTCCTATTTTGCGATCCTTTGCACATGTTATTGGCTGCTATTTCCTGTTATTTTGTAACCGTTTTAGGCCTTTTTAGCTTGACTATATATTTGTATTGTACTGTTGAATTTGATCTATTGTGCGCCTCGAGGTGCTTCCACGTCCTGCTCCCCCCCCTGCAAATGAGTGATGCCATTTTAGGGGCAGTGTGCTCTCTAGTCTTTTGGCAGAACCTTACTACAAATATGTGCGCTTCGTGGACACGCTCAGCGGGAGTGCCGCTGGCACGCCTAAGGCAAGCCAGTCTGCACCCATCCCCGTTGCGGAAGCTGCCAGCACCGGCCACGCTGTCTGTCACGGTCCCCAACTTAAATGTAAGTGGCGTTACAGCTGCGATCAATTGGTGGCACTACGCCCTTACCCATGCCCTCTTACTAGCAGGTAAGAGGCATCTATGTAGCATGATTTTGCTTGTGCAACCTGTGATTTTAGGCTGACCTCTGGCTCGCCCGTCTTAGCACAACCCAGGCCTCCCACCGACAGGGATAAGCAGGGGCCTCTCATTCATGCAGCTTTGATTAATACATGTTCACTTAAGATGCATATCAGGATGTCTTTGACCTTTTAGTGGATAAATCAGTAGATCTCTTGTTTATTACATAGACATGGCTGGATGTGTGCTCCAATCCTACTGTCACACTGGCCATTCCTGAAGGTGATAGGATCTCTAGGGTCGACCATTCAGAGGGAAGAGGGGGGTGGCTATTATTTACAGGGACAAGTGGGGCCTCCAATGCACTGAGGTTTGTCCTCGGGGGTAATGCGAAACCTTGGATTATAGTATCAGCTTTGCAGCACACTTTGGGTTGCTCTCTGTTTTATAGCCCTTCGAGTTCAGCAGGGGCTTTTCTTAAAGCATTTGGGGATGCTATTGTTCCTGGGCTCTCCGTTTTACCCATACATTATCCTTGGGGACTTAAATATCCACATTGACCAGACAGCTGCTGGCGATACCCATGATTTCCTTGACACCCTGCACCTTGCCCATCTCACTCAATGGGTCAGTATCCTGACACACCTAGGAGGCCATATTCTCGATCCCATTTGTTCCAACTTTTCCATCTTGGTCGATGAGCCCCTTCCTGTGTCCTGGTCTGACCACTTTTTGACGTTTGTTTCTTGGGTGGCAGCAGATACTATTCCATTGGCTCGGTCTAATCACGAATCTACCTTTGGCAAAATTGAGCCACTTGTGTTTATCCAGACCCTGGCGACCTCCAGGCCCACCCCTGCTTATGACCTTGAAGGGAAGCTTGTTGCCTTTACAAGTTGGATTTCAAATACAATGGATCTTCTATCTCCTGCCTCCCTTTATAGGCATTCTAGGGATGTTGCCCTCAAAATCATGGTTCACATCCAATTTGAGAGAACTAAAACAGGAGTGTAAGAAATTAGAGCATGACTGGTGCAAGGAGTTTTGCCTTCTGGCTAAGCTCATGCTTAGGAAAAAAAAACTTATTTCAGTTCTATTGCCCAGGCCAAAAGCATCTAATATTTGACCTGCATTGGTCTGGCTAGGAACAATATTACGGAAATTGTTTCCATTGTCCAGAGTTTCCTGGCTCCCCAAGCCCAATTAAGCTCTCTCCCTTCCTCAGACTCATGGTACTATAATCTTTACAGTTATTTTATGGACAAGATTCATACTATTCAGGTTTCATTTACCCCCTGGTAGGGACATAGCTGCCCCCTTGCCTTCCGGAGCTCGGCCTGTTGCTCCCCATCACTTCCTGTCTGCCTTTGATTCCATTGACCTTTCCAGCTCTCTTAGAATCGTTAAGAGTTTGAAATCAGGCTCTCCATCGGACCCCTGCGTGGCCAGACTGCTGGCAGCTGCTGCGGAGACCGTGAATCCAGAAATTATTAGACTTATTAATCTGTCCCTTCAGGAGGCCCTTGTTCCAGCAGTCTGGAAGCAGGCTAAGATTTTACCATTACTGAAAAAGCCCTCACTTGATCCTCTGTGCCAGCGAACTACTGCCCCGTCTCCCTCCTGCCCAGCATGGCTAAAGTGTGTGAAAAGGTGGTTACCAAACAGCTCACAGAGTTCACTGAAAGTACGGGCCCCTTACATCCAGCCCAGTCAGGGTTCAGGGCTTTCTATAGCACTGAGGTATCCCTTGTGGAAGTTTCTAAGGCTATCCGGGAGTGTTTGGACTCCGGCTGGAGGGCAGCCCTGATTTTGCTTGACCTGTCGGCGGTGTTCGACACTGTTCCACACTTAATGCTCCCCACACGACTCACTGAGATCGGTGTATCTGGCACTGCTTGGGGCTGACTCAGGTCCTTCTTGGAGGGTCAGACGCAACAAGTATGGCTTTCCCCTGTCTTCCTCTTCTCCACAGAAGGTGTCTATGGGGGTTCCTCAGGGGCCTCCCTGAGCCCCCTTCTTTTTATCATTCATGTCACCCCTTTGGTTCAATTGGCAGAGGATCTGGTGCCAAGGTAATTGCCTACGCAGACGATACCCAGCTCTTGTTTACATGGGGAAAAAAAAGAGTGCTCGACTTCAACCGCACAAAAGTGTCTGAACTCAGTTTATTCATCGTTGGCTGCTGCACAACTTAAATGTAATGAGGAGAAGTCGGAGATCCTCCTTTATGGAAAGTTTTCCCCTCAGTTTCGAGAAATGCTCTGGTCATCGGGTTTCACCATACCAGACTCTATGGGGCAACCTGCTAAGAAGTTGGGGGTTTGGTCTGAGGAGAACCTTATGTTCTCCACACAGATCAAGAAGTTTACCGGGAACTGTTTTGGGCTATGCGAAACCCTCAGCAAATTTCTTCCACTTCTCCCGAGGGCTGCTAAAGGAACGGTTACCCCAGCCCTTATTTTATCTCAATTGGATTACGCCAATGCCCTGTATGCAGGCATTCCTGGTTATCTGCGTAATAAACTACGAGCATTTCAAAATGCGGCAGCCTGGCTTCTTCTTAACATGTCTTCTAGAAGCAGCGTGAGATAACATATGCACGCTTTACACTGGCTGCTGTGGCAGAACAGGTTACATTTAAATTGTACTCCTTGCAACTCAGGCCATTCATGCTTTAGGTCCAATCTACTTACAAAAGCGTTTTCCCTTCTATACCCCTTCGAGACAGCTGCGCTTTGCATCTTAACTCATGGCTCTGGTGCCCTGCTTCAGACTGCAAAGGATGGGCAGCAGTTCCCTTGCCCTGAAAGCCGCACTAGCCTGGAACGCGCTGCCTTTTGCTCTTCGTAGCATTCAGGATCCTACTCCATTCAAGAAAAACCTGAAAACAGTTCTCTCAGTCTTAGCAGTTCCTTCATACTCCTCAAGGTCCGAATTATAAATACAAATAACAAAACATAACATGGCGTTGCATATTCAACAAAGACACTGGGTTTTATGTTTACAGGGAATACTTGCGCTCTGCTAAGTTACTGACAACCTGTCTGGTTAGAAAAAACGTAGTTGGTGGTGCCACAGGAAAAGGGGAAACCCTTGAACCCTTCACAAGGTATGGTAAACAACACCTAGAATTTATGCAAACAATTTCCTATGCACACAACATATCAATTTAGGTACACAATATTATGAGCACGCATCCAATTGGTTTAGTCCTAGAAATTAATATTTCACTTCTTCCTTTTTTGAGCAATTTTTGTAGTTTATTGCTCAAGAGACCTTACGCCAGCCGACACGTGTTTCATCAGAGTACAGATTGCTCTGACTCTTCAGGGCTGGAAATAAAACAAAATATACGTAGTGTTGTGATTCTTGTCACACAGTTCACTGTACTATGCGATTTGACATATACATGGCAACATTTAAGAAGAGAAGTCTCAATGTTGTAATACAAACGTTTTGTGCCCATTCCAATTCAAAAATAGGGGTTTGAAGATACCAAAAGGGTCCTAATGGTTAAACACACATGAGCCCCATTTCATCAACTAATTCTATTGAACACATTTGTTATACTTGCACATTTCACTCTTGTAAGTGACATGCACATGCTCAGAAAGGTGAGAAAAAAGTGACCGAAAACACGACGCAACAGAGAACTGAGACTCCGTAGGGCAGAGGCATTTTGGATAATGCTTTTGGAATCGGTTAAACGGGGTCTTAATTGCGATTCCGAAATGCAGTTTTTCTTGCGATAAAGTATACATTATGGCATAATGAGACGGACACCAGTACATCGTAATGTGTATAACATAATGTAACATGCCTTATCAACATTTAGTGAGAATACTGTAGCAATAACAAGGGTCCTTATCTATGAAAGTAATGTAAATATATTGCAACATGTCTTACCTATGATTTATAAGTACACTGCAGCAAGAACCATTGTTCTGAGTAATGTAAACTCATGTGTATAAACAAATCACTCATATTTGTCACTGAGAATGTATCACAGGGTGATTGCAACCTAACCAACATACACTGTCCATAAATACCATGATACACAAAATAGGATATAGAGGTAACTCACGTATTATCATTGAGATCCTAGATGTAATTTTACTTGTGAATGAGTTGGCTTATATATATTCGTTTGAATATTGTGAAAACATTAGTATCCATATACAATTTCCTCCCGCCATCAGCAATGACGGCTATTTCTTGTATGCGGCGAGCGCATTTTTCTAGCAATTCTTACTCGCATTGCTATCTCGCAAAATATTTTAGATTGTTTAAAATATACTTTGTATTAATATATCTCTCTTTAAAGGTTTCTACCGGAAGATGATTCATGAAGCAAAATTGCACTCGCAATAGCTGCGAAAATGCTATCGCGGGCGCAATTCCCATAATCGGAATTCACCATGAAAATTGCGAATTCGCAAACACAGATTTGCAAATTCGCAAGAATATTCGCAGAATCCCAGCAGAAGACCATTTGCGAATCGGAAATAGCGAGAATTCACGGATCCTGCGAAAATAATTGCGAAATCGCACATTACTCGCAATCGGTATTCATGAAAAATCGCAAATAGCGAAAAAACCCAAAATCGCATTTTGCGAGGCGCAATTTAAGGACTACCCAAAGCAGGTGGTAACCATCAAACCCATAGTAAATTTTTTTTGAAAAACCGTTCGCCAATCAGTAACTGGTGCAGGCCTGACCAAACACACTTAAGGAGAAGCAGCATTAGCAGAAGGAGTCTCACAATGCCAGGAATGTACATGGTGGTCAGGCGGCGAAGGCTCCAGGGAACAGCAAGGAGGAGACGCAGAATCCAGGACAGGATATTCCGCCAGCGGGTCACCCTGCTGGGCCAAACCAGAGAGCAAATATATGCAAAGTACCGGCTGAATGGGGCTATGATCATCAAGCTAATACAGGACCTTGACCCCCTGATGCAGCACCCAACAAGGCGGACCAATGCCGTCCCAACACATGTCCAGGTATTGTGTAGCCTGCACCTCCTGGCCTCTGGGAGCTTCCAGGGGATAGTCGCTGGGGGGATATCCCAGCCCACCATGTCCCGCTGCCTACGTAGTTTCCTTGACGCAATGCTGACCCAGCTACACCACTACATCAAATTTCCCACCAGCCACCAGGAATTGGATGAGACCAAGCTACAATTCTACAATGTCGCCCGTTTCCCAAACGTGATAGGATGCATTGACTGTACCCACGTCCACATTTGCCCACCTGCTGCAACGGAGTACATGTACCGCAATCGCAAGTCCTACCACTCCCTCAACATCCAGATGGTCTGCAATGCAAAGACATACATCACGGACATAGTGGCACAGTACCCGGGGAGTACACATGACTCATTCATATTCCGGCACAGCGGCCTCCACACACGACTGGTCAGGGGAGACTTCGGGGAAGGACACCTACTTGGTAAGTACACTTTGCCCACAATGTCACATTGCGATTAAGTAGCTGCGCTGCACAGGCACTCACCCTCTGCTCCTCTCATTCAGGTGACAGTGGCTACACCCTGCGTGAATACCTCCTCACCCCATACCTCAACCCTGCTACACCACAGCAACGGCGTTACAATGTATCACACATACGCACAAGGAATTGCATAGAGAGAACTTTTGACCTACTGAAGAGCAGATTCCGCATACTTCACAAGACAGGTGGGGCCATGTACTACAGTCCTGAAGTGTGCTGCCGCATTGTGGCTGTGTGTGCTATCCTACACAACATTGCTACCAAGCGCCGGATACCTGTCGACATCTCTGGCAGTGAATCGGAAGGGGACGACCGGCCACCTGCACATGCGCGCCATGCACGCGGGGAGAACCCAGCTGAAGGCCACAGACGTCGCAACCACATCACACTGAACAGTTTCTAGTGCACCCTCTACCCTCACCCCACAAATCACAATTGCATGCAAAATGTAATAATGACACAACGCCAATGTGTGATGCTAAATTAAATATTATTGTTTGATTCACAATAATGGTACCAGTTTCAATCTTGCCATTGCTAACAGTATTTCTGCATACTGCTGTGTCCAATACACAGGGCAGGCTTATGCTCAGCCTGTGCCTGTACAAGTCCTATTAAGTCATGTGCGCCTCCGGAGCGAACCGCCCAAGCGCCTCTGCGGGCCATCCTCATCCAAGGCACGTGTTCCTGAAGTGGGCCTGGTGCTGCGTCTGAGTGCTCCTACGTGTGAGGCAGAGTGGCTGCTCACACTCGATGTCCCCTCACTGGCATCATCACCCCCAACAGTGGCAGGTAGAGCAGGGTGAATTGCTGTCACGGCAGTCGTCAGGTGCTCGAGTACCCTGGCCACATCCTCGCAGCACTGGATGAGCTGCTGCTGCTGCTGCTGCGCAAGGGACCGGCGCGATAGCTGCGAGGTGGCATTGCCTATGACATAATTGGACCGGGTGTAGGCCGTCAGCCGGGTCAGTAGCTGACGGTGGCGGCGGCGGGCTGCGTTGCGCTGCGATGTCATTGCAGCAGTGTTGGCCTTCATGGCTGCATTCAGGCGGGCCATTCCCTCCCCCACACCTGACATGGCTGCCGTCATGCGGTCTATCCGGTCCCCCACACCGGCCACATTGCGGCCAATGTTGTATAGCTGAAGCTGTATGGCACCTTGCTGGCGTGCCTGCAGCTGATAATTACGGAGCATGCGTCGTTCCACACTCATTCTCACCAGCCGCTGTCCATTCCCCCTCCTGGTGATAGGTGCATTGGTCTGCAGGCGAGACCTGCCACGCCTGCTCTGCTGGCCTGACACAGTGGGTGGCCGCTGTGTTCCCGCTGTCGCGGGACCTGATGTTGAAGCACCAGCTGCTGGTGGTGTCACGGTAGGCGTTGCTGGTGCGGCAGAGGCTGGGGGCACACTGGTAGTGGACCTGGCTGCGGGAGTTGTTGCTGCAGCAGGGGCTGGAGGCACACTGGTGGTGGACCTGGCAGCAGGAGTTGTTGCTGCGCCAGACGCAGGAGGCTGTGTATGTGACGGCACCTCCTCCTCATCCTGTGCTTCCTCGTCTATTTGCAGCCTCTCGCTGTCGCTGCTGTCTGCGCCACCTGTGAGGGGAAGTGGATCTTCATTAGTTGCATGTATCTGTCACACGTGCAGTTGCTACATGCATGCTGGGTGACATTCCCTGACTGCCTATGGCTTTGCGTACTTTGGAACCTGTCTGGCTGCATTGGGGTACTTCTACATTGTGGCCACACTACATGTCCCACACTGCTTTAGGGCATTACCTGATGTGCACCGATGGCATGACTATGGAACATTATGGGAGGCTATATGGTCATGGCCATTCATAGGGGACAGGGTCGCAGTCGCATGCCACTTACCTTGGATGTCTTGGGTGGGGCGGGATGAGTCCAGACGGGTCACTCCGATGCACGCCTCAGCCTCCAACGGGTCTTCAACTCGATCCTCCAAGTGGGTGTTTGGAGGGACTGTAGGCCCCCCCCCTCCAGTGCCCAGGGACTCTCCAAGCCTCTCAGCTACCTTCTCTTTGGCACGACCTCGGAGGTCGTACCAACGTTTTTTAAGTTCATCCAGTGACCTGTCGGCCACACCCACGGAGTTCACCGCGGACGCTATGCCCACCCAGATCTTGCGTTTCTCCTGCTCGGGCACCCTCCTTCAGTCCTTCCCGAACAGTTTGGAGTGGTTGTCCACCACCCCTTCAATTAAGTGCTCCAACTCCTGCTCGGAGAACTTGAGCTTTCTCTTCCGCCCTGTGGTGTTGCTGGGCCCAGGCACTGCCTCCTCAGACATAGCTGCAGTGTAGTTTGTAAGTAGTAATCCAAGGTGGATTGCAGGAGCTCTCCCAGTTGCTGACTCGAGGTCTGCCTCACTGTGGTGAATGGGGGTGGGAACTGGCTGCTTCCTGGTTGTGATGTCATCACTGTGCTCGAAATGGGACTTCCTGTTTTCCCGATCTTGCGATTTTGCGATCTCGCTTTTTGCGATCTCGCAATTAGCGATATCGCTATTTGTGATATCGCAAATCCGACACAGATGTAGCCGGAAATAGCGATTTTTCTGCGATTATCAATAATCGCAAACGGCTTTTGCGGCCGCGTGCAAATCGCTTTTTTTATCGCAAAACATCATGAATACCGTTCTGCGATTTCTCAATTGCGATTCGCAGTTAATCGCTAATTATGAATCGCAGAATCCGGTTTTCATGAATCAGGCTGTTGGCTCCCTATATAAATTATTTATTTCATATAAGGGTAAGGTGCATTGTCATCCGCGAAAACACGTCATTGCACTTCAAATTAAAATTGAGATCGACTCGGATTTTATCCTTTTCCAGGTTGCCTTTCCACGCCAAACCGGAAGTAGGGTTTGCAGGTCTAGCCTTTATCTTTAGTTGGAAGTGTTCAAGAACTGCTCGCGCGTGAACACTTTCTCTTCCGCATTTGATGCTACACCACTGAAGAAAGGAAGCCGGACTCGCGGCTGGGCTAAACAAAAGGTATTTAATTAGAACTTGGGACAGTTACGGGGGGGCGAACGTACGAAGGACCTTGGGTAATTTTATCATATTGTATCAATTCCAGGTCCAGGGACATTCGAACTTTATTTTGATACGTAAACACGGCCTTCGGAGTTCTTTACTGGACTGGTCCTTAACAGTAAGCGTTAAGGCTTATACTAGATGGTGATACATTACAGTAATTATCACAAGTTTGACACAATGTTATATCATATTTGTGAAAATCTTTACACGTCTTTTCAGAAACTGACGATTGGATCTTAAGGATCATTCCGATTCCGCCCATGCGCCCTTTGATACGGCATTCTTTTGATAATTACTTTGTCCTTTGTCCTTAAAGGTGAGCTTCGATTACCACATTTATCAACCCTATTGTTGTTAGAAGGTTCACCGTTAGGGCTAAGATCATACTGCCAATAAATTGTTGCTTTGACCCGAGTATTTGTCGGTTTACACAAGGTCTGTGAGATATTTAAGACCGTTTTAGGTTAGCCTATCAGGAGGCTATAAAGTTTTAAAATGGTGTTGCATCGGGGAGGTATTTTGGAAGTCTAACTAGGTCATAGTTATCATTCTGTTTTTCACAGGAGGGCAATATGGGAAAATAGACAATGTTCCGCAAGAGCTAACAACTGTCTTTCTGGACAATTATGTTTCTTTTTAATTCCCATCAGAATGAATGGGAGGTTTTTAACTGGTTCAACCCCTAAAATGGCTTGGCTGCAATTTATCTGTTCACATTTACATTGGTATAATTACATTGGCTTATCAAGTTCCTTTTTTCCTATTACTCTTGTACACGTGATTGCGGGTCTCTGTCCACATTAATGAAGATACGAGGGAAGAAGAGCTTTAACGAGTGAACGCACAAGATACCCTTGCCGGGTTGGAATTATCACCGGTTAAGTGGTAAGTGTTGTGGTCATAAATATGTCAACTCACAAACGATCAAATCAGTTCCAAAACGCAACTAGTACAAATATTTAAGTCCATTATCATATATATTTTTTATTAGGAATTACAACATACGCCATTATTAAAAGAAAGGTATGTGTTAGCATGAATATGGCTTGAACACGCCTTATCATTGCTCACAACTATAGAGGTGGAGGGACTTTTCTTTACGGTCTCTTACAGCGAAAGTAATTAATTTTATCTTTACCTGGTAACTTTCACCCTCACTAAGCACAATTATTATTATTTTTCAAAACATCTTGAGACTAATCTAATATAACAGTGTTCTTAGCAATCTCTAATGTATTTCCTTTTTCCCTTCTCAAAGTGTGTACAAACTTTTGGACAATACTCAAATCTGTTTTTGTAGAACGATGCGTCGTGTTTTCGGTCACTTTTTTCTCACCTTTCTGAGCATGTGCATGTCACTTACAAGAGTGAAATGTGCAAGTATAACAAATGTGTTCAATAGAATTAGTTGATGAAATGGGGCTCATGTGTGTTTAACCATTAGGACCCTTTTGGTATCTTCAAACCCCTATTTCAGAATTGGAATGGGCACAAAACGTTTGTATTACAACATTGAGATTTCTCTTCTTAAATGTTGCCATGTATATGTCAAATCGCATAGTACAGTGAACTGTGTGACAAGAATCACAACACTATGTATATTTTGTTTTATTTCCAGCCCTGAAGAGTCAGAGCAATCTGTACTCTGATGAAACACGTGTCGGCTGGCGTAAGGTCTCTTGAGCAATAAACGACAAAAAATGCTCAAAAAAGAAGTGAAATATTAATTTCTAGGACTAAACCAATTGGATGCGTGCTCATAATATTGTGTACCTAAATTGATATGTTGTGTGCATAGGAAATTGTTTGCATAACATGGCGTTGCCATGGTCAAGTTTTGCGAGTACAAGTGATTGCATCAAAATCGTAAGATCGTTGGGGGGGGGGTAAATGGTTTGATTTTTTTTAGGTATTTTAGTGTGAAGAGGGCTCCTTTGGCTGAGTTGTTTATCTGCTCCCTTGTTGACATGTTTTTGTCCAAGCTGATACCCAAGGACTTTACAGAGTTAGAAAGGGAAATAGAGAGCAGTCTAGTGTACCCAAGTTCTTGAGCCATTCGTCAATTGATAGAGGTTTGCTTTTTGGGAAGAGTAGCAGAAGTTCGTTCTTGTTGGGCTTCAGCTTCAGGTTACTTGTGTTTAACCAGATTTGATTTTTGTGGCATTCAGATGCAGGATGTCTCTGTGTTTCTTGGAGGTTTTTCCTAGCTTCATACCCTTCTTCTTAAACAACGTTTTCAGCTCTACCACAGTGAATCTTTTAATATTGCTGAGATCCACTTCCATTCTTTAAAAAATCACAAGTGCAAAATATATGGAAACAAGTGAAATGTAGGAACTAGAAAAAATAATGCCCAATTACAAATAAAGGAGAATTTAAAAATCAAAAATGTATTTTGATGTCACATTATACAAGGTGTAGTGTACTTCCGATGGTACTCTTTCATGCAGGACCTACGCTGTTTATGGATAACATATACTGTGGGCTTGGTGGCAAACTGAGTCGGTACACCCCCATCGAATATGTCAGCCTATGTTTTCATATTAGCTAGCTCGCAGCACTACTAAACTCTCCTGTTATCAGAGAGATTAGTTTGTGCAACTTCAGAACATAATAACCTCAGACTCGTGGAAACAATATATTACTTTTCACCCAGTCACTCGTGCTTGCTTGTTTTGCTCACAGTGAGATACACAGAGGAAACACTTGTGCGTGTTTACATTTATTGTACCGTTGTTCTTCTCATGAAAAAAAATGCACTGCTACAACTGTAATACAGTAGCAGCGATATAGAACAGGCAGTACAGTGAATAGAAAGAAATAGTATTTTTCTTCCATTTTGCTATAGTCATGAATACATACATGAATATGAAATACATTTATAAAAATAAAGTGCGTACTCCTAAGATGACAGTCTAGATGTACCTAAGTGTACCTAGCATGTGCGTAAATGCAAAGGAGCTTAAGTCTAAGTGCCTAAGCCTAAGAGCCTAAGTTCGTATGCAAGCGCCCGGGAAGTAAATGGCGCCCACCTGAGGACTGATTGCGGAGAGACCTGCTGAGGCAGATTCCTGCTGAAGTCGGACCGCTAAGACATCGAGGTCGGAGCGGAGAACCGGCCGAGGGGTAAAAGCGACGTGCGTGCTGAGTTTGGGCATCGGAAGACTGTGCTGTACCTGGTGCTGCCGCGGCAGTGATTGGAGGTGGTAAAGACTGTATGGACCTGGGACCATGGCAGTGTGGGCGGCCTGCCCATCGGACGCTGTGTGGCTCTGCTAAAACTGAAAGCTGGTGCTGTGTGCGGTGCACGGACCCAAGTGGGGAGGGTGCCGGTGCACTGGGAAGGACATCATCACAGGAGCTGTGAGGTTGCGGTGGGTGAGTGCTGACATACAGAGATGGGCCATCATCGATGGGGAATGAGAGCGCTGTGAAGCACCGGCTTGGCGGTGGACCACTGGGCAGAGCTGGCAGGTGTGAGGCGGACGGGCTCGGTCAGGAGCCTGGTGCTGCTGGGGACAGAGAGCTGATGCAGTAAGTGGGGTGAGAGCATGTTCTGGGCCTGGTGTTGACTGGATGGCGCAGCCCTAGCTGGACACCCCAGGAATTACTTGTGGTGGAGCCTGGTGGGGGTTGGAGCCGCCTGGCCCTGCTGGGTGTAAGGGTGTGGGACTTCTGGTGTGAGCACGGGGGAAGGCACGGACTGGACACTTTGTGTTGGTGGGGTGCTGTCCCGGGCGCTGTGGTGCACCACCTGGCCTGCTCTCCTTGGCTGGGGGCACGGGGCGCTGCGCGGGGGCTCTCGCACTGTTGAGAGGAAGGTTGCAGCGTCACTCAGGGTGCGCAGCAAAGTTCCAGGCACCCAGTAAGTCTCCGTTGGCCCGTCCGCTGGGCCTGATCAGGAGCAGCACGTGAGAGGAGTTCACAGATCAATTGCTGGGCTCTGTGGCTAAGGCTGTAGACCGATTTGAGACTGCGGTGGAATACCTGGTAGCCGATTAGATATGCATCGGACAGTGGAGCCACTTTGGATCTGCATGGATACGCCTGCGGGGTGATACATGGTGGATGACGGCTTGTGGATCTCTTCACTGGAGGTCTCCACTGCTTTCTATCAGCTGTGGATCTGCTGGACTGGTGTGCCATGGGTGGTTTCTGCAGCGGGGGTCACCGCTATGGCTGGGTGTGACTACTTTGGTGCGACTAAACACTGTATGATCCTTTGCTGCCGTCCTCATCACAACAATGGCAAAGCACCTGGACCGGACAGCCTCACTGTGGAATTTTATAAGCAGTACGCAGATCTACTCGTCCCCTACTTATTGGAGATGTACGCTGAGGTGCATGAGACTGGGACACTGCCACCAACTTTACGACAGGTGTTGATAATAACTTTGCTCAGAAAGGATAAGCCGCCCAATAGGTGTGATTCCTATCGTCCTTTGTCCCTGATCAATGTAGATGCGAAAATACTGGCCAAAATCCTAGCGACTAGGTTGCAACCTCTGATGTCGAGCCTGGTACTACCTGATCAGTCAGGCTTTATTCCTGAGAGATCCACATCGCATAACCTCCTGACTGTTTTTTCCATGTTCCACATACTTGAATCTAGCATATCAGCTGCGGCTGTACTGCTAGACGCTGCAAAAACGTTTGATTCAGTGGAGTGGAAGTATATGTACTTCGTTCTGAGGCGGATGGGATTCAGACCCTTATTTTTGCAATGAATAGGGGTGCTTCATACTGGTCCAACTGCCAGAGTGCGCGTGGGTGGGCTGACTTCAGAGCCCTTCAGCATAGAGAGAGTTACGCGCCAGGGATGTCCGCTGTCCCCCCTGATCTTTGCGATCATATCAGAGACACTGGCATGTGTCATCAGACAGAGGCACAGAGAGACGGCGCAAAAGGTTAATTATCGTCTAGTTGCTATTTCATTATATGCGGATGACATGGTGCTTTTTGTCCGTGATCCATCTTGGTATCTGGCGCAATTGCTCCGGGAGTATGTTCGATTTGGCCGCCTATCGGGCCTCCTTGTCAACTGGGACAAGTCTATCATCATTCCGCTAATGGAGGCTACTGTACAGCCTGAAATAGACTTCCGGCTGGTATGGTCCACAGACCTGGTAAATACCTTGGAGTGTGTATTCACAGGGATCCAAACATAGTGATACGGGAAAATCATGGGACAGCATATACAAAGCTGGAACAGCAGGTAGATATGTGGGTTACGCTACCAATGTTGTTGGCAGACCGCATGGCCCTAATTAAAATGGTGGTCTTGCCATGGTTTTTGCACCTGTTTATTAATATCCCGGTGATTCTAACAATGTGTTTCTTTCAGAACATTAGACGAGCTCTTCTACGGTTGGTCTGGGGTGGCAAAACGCCTGTGTGAAGTGGTCGGTGCTCACGAGTGGGTATGACAGGGGAGGCTTTTGGGCTCCATATTTTTATGCTTATTATCTAACTGCACAGGCCCAATATGTATATTACTGGATGAGGCCACATGCGTATACACCACATGTGGTGGTGGAGGAAGGAGATGCCTCCCCAGTTCCGCTGCCCAGCATGATTACTCCTCGGGCATACGGAACACTGAGAACTGAAATAAACACAGTGGACACAACCATAGCCACTTGGCAGGAGATCGGGCGATTGGCACAAACGCTGCCGATATACGCGCCGGCCATGTACACCACGCTGCGATGTGGGTCACTCACGAGGCGCCGTCGATGTGTCTACTTCGGGAGGCGGGCTTTCAACTGATGCAGGACATATATCCGGAGGGGTCAGTTATCACTCCGGACTTTCTTCATTACATTAGCAATCTTCATTATTGTTCAGGTTTGAAATGCACAGACTTCGGCACGCAGCTACGGTGCATTATCCTACTTTCCCCCTAGAGCCCCCCGCCCTGTTATCTTTGCAGTTTGTTCTCACCACACCTACTAACAAAAAATTGGTCTCCAGATTATATAGGTTGATTAAGGATGAATCCATATATGGCCCGGACAGGAGTTGGGAGCGATGGAATGCTTGTCTATCGGAGCCGATTTTGGAGAAAGACTGGAACGGGAACTTGCGCATCATACACTTTAAATATATACACCAGGTGTATTACACCCCTGCCCGATTGCATAACTTTGCCCTCCGCGATTCCGATTCCTGTGTGGGTGCGGGCACGGGAATTCAGACTTTTTGCATTTAGCATGGGGATGCGGAAAGGTTCATGAGTTTTGGGAAGTGGTAGTGAGAGATTTACAGACTTTGGTGGCTGAGGAACTCCAGTGCACTCCGCTGGTCTGCCTGCTATGCTGTGTGCCACACATAAAGGGAGTAAATGGGAGATTTGTGAGGTTGGCGGTGTTGATGGCTGCACGGAGAGTGGCAGTAACATGGGGTGGAAGGCATTGGCCGAAAGCAGAACACTGGCTGAAAGACCTGGTGTATTGTAAGGAAAATCTGGAAAAGTACACGGAGGAATTACCAACGAGCTTGCGACCAAGAGACATGTGGGAGCCCTTGCGTCAGTTTATCTCGAGTGGAGTGGGTGAAACTGAGTAGCGGGGTGTACATTGAGAGCTGAGAGGATGGATACTGGAGGACGGGGGAGGACGGCATGATGGTTAGGTGATGCTACATTCTTCCAACTAGACTAGGGGAATACTGATTAGAATGCATGTGAGGATGTATTTTTCTTTTTATTGAGTTCTATTTTAGTTAGGTATTATATGTCTGTTTGAAGGATATGCAGGTACATTGACATATTCGACTTACTTATTTATTGCTTTTTGTATTTATTCTTCTCTTTGTAGTAGTGTCATATGTTTTTTTGTGTTGTGGGGGATATATTGTAATGTCATGAAAAAAACACCCACTCCACCCTATACTTAGCAATGATAATACACATTTGAGATACACATGTACAACAGTGTCAGTGCATAAAATTATCAAGCAGTCATTTAAAATGTTTCTAAAAATGATAAAACTCCATTTAAAAACAGTTTAAAACAAGGAAAGAAATGTTTTCTGTGAAAGTATGACATTTGTATTAAAGTTCCGCAATCACAGTTCATAAATCGTTTGATCACACAAGTTTAACTACTGTAAGCGTACTTAGAAGGCCATGCTTTGGTATAATAAGTGTACATTTTTGAAAAAGCTCTTTTGAGAAAAAGAATGGGAAAGAAAAAACTGAGTTTGTTCCCAGCACACGGTGAGCCAGATTCTGATTACATGTCCCGGCTGGGAGATATAATATTGTTGTTGCCTGCTATCGTAAGGGACAAACATTGGAGTACCTCGCATAGCACCTCAAGTGTGCATAGATGAAACTCCTCAGTGCTGCCAACAGTTGCTGGTGAGGCAGCAGGTGGTGTATTCAATACCTCGGTGCCAAGGGTGGAGCTGAAATCCAACTCAGTCAAGGGAACCTGTGTATCCTTGTGGAATGCATGTGTTAAGATAGGAATACGCTGTGGACAGAGCCAAGCATGGGACCACAGTGGGTCCAGCCTGGAGTCTACATCCACTGGAGTCTCCGTTATAAGTGTCAGACAGATGTCTAACTTGCATTCTCCTTCGCAGAACAGGCATTGCAAAACAGGTACAATGCAGTCTTTGTAGACTGGTCTAAATGACAAGAACAAAGAAGCACTTAGTTCTCGAAGACGAGAAGCACCCAGATGTTGTACCTTGCGCTCACGGTAATATCTTTCCAGGAGAGCTTTTGAAATCTCGCTGGCGGATGGTCCGTCCTTTGAGAAGCAGGTAAACGGCAATCAGGATTCCAGAAATAACAGGCAGGATCAGAGGTAGACCCCCGAAAATGCTTTTGAATACGGAGTTTATAAAGTTAGGAACAACTCAGAGGATGGTCTGGAATCCCAACCCTATGGTTTTAAATAGGTGTACAATATCGTTCGTATCTGACATATTTCGATACGATCCTCCATTTCTGCAAAATGTCAGGGGCAGTTTGTACCCAACTTGAAGTTCAAAGGTTTCTCGTGCAGAGGTCAATGGCAGGGTTTGTTGTAAAAGCTTGGCTTTCATTCTGCTCAAAGCATCAAACAGTACAAAAGAAGCATTCAGTGAAGACCATACTGGCGCCTCCCTGACTGTATTTGTCGGACGAAACAATACTTGCATATAGCAAGTAACCCTGGTGTTATCTCTGTATATAACGTGGATCTGGCCTATGCAGACTGAGTCCCTGGGTGATGTGTAGGAACCGTTTATGGCATGTGTTTGTGTCAAAGGGCCAAACCACCCACTCTTTCCAATTTGGGTCTGATCTATTGTAATTTAGTATGTCATCAACTGTTGTCCCTTCCTTTGAAATAGAATTCTGCCACCCCTGAGATGGTGTAGGACATTTTGGAGTGTTCAGGTCCTTAATCTTGGCTATTCCAAGACAGGATGTCAGTTGCACAGTATCATTTACAAAAATCATATGCTGTGGAATGAGGCATGTTCTTAATAGTGCCTCTGTACCCTGGACTTGCCAGCTTCTGGAACCCCAAATCGATTTTGAGTCAATTTTGTCTTTCCATAGATTGAAACCCTGTTCAGACAATTGGGCCATAAAGGAAGCAGAGTAAATCTGTTTGGTGTCTGTCAACATAATGTTCAGAGCTGATTTTGGTACAACCTTGTAATAAAATTAGGCTGGATCTGTGGTGTTAAACCCTGAAAGGTATGCCAATTTATGCGCAAACATTAGTGAACTACCTTTTTGATGGTGTTGGACAATGTTTGCACTGATTGTACTCAAATACACTACTAGGTGAAATGGATTTGTGCAGGAAATGTTGACCAAAATGTTGATAATAGTACAATTTGTCATAGTCTGAAGAACCCTCCAACATTTCATTATTAGAAAATGCAGCAGTTTTCTCTAAGTCAGACAACAGGGTATTTACAGTTTCGTGTTCCAATCATCAGAAAATGTACTGGAGGTAATGAAATCACTTTTAAATACATGATTAATTTTCAAAAGTTGGGTTGGTCCGAATATGTTGAAATCAACCTTGTCCCATACTATACCATTGGGCATAGGAACAGCTGTAATGTTCACTGATGACAAGTCTCTTTGTTCACAATGTGATGATGGATGTGGCTTCAGTAGGATGTTGACCTTTTGAGCTGTGTAACCTTGATGATGAAAGTGTACATTGATAAGCATACTAAAAGTCAATAATAAGCCAGAAAAGAAAAACAATACCCCTGAAATTACCCAGAATTCAATCCAAGGTGATACCAGGTATGTCTTTTGAAGAAAGAGAAAAAAGTTATTTAATTCTTGCTTGAATGGTGTTTTGGCTGGCGTCGTTTCCGGCTCGCTTGGATCCAAGGAAAACATATCAAAGTTAATGAAATAGCCAGAAGCTGTTTGATCAATTGTACGAATTGCATTGGAATTGGTCGAAATGTTATTTTCTTCTCAACATGGCATGACATGTTGGTGTAGACGTCTGTATTTGGTCTAATTGCAACTTGTGAATTATTCTGATTTTCATTTAGAATTTGAATGTTTGTTTCAAGTGGAACAAGTTCCATAGCATGGTTGCTTAGTTCTTCATTCCTTAAAGGTGGCTCTTCAAATGCGATGAGTCTTTCTGTTTGTACTTCTTGGATTGTAGCTATAGAAGGGCGTCTGCTACTGCGCAGTCCACTAGGACTACTGTTTAGTAACGGTCACATAGTGTGCTTTGAGTAAGTCGATTGAGACAAATCTTTTCTCCTTTTTTCCGGCAAGAGGCGGGAGCAGCACAGTTCTTGTTCCATGTACTGCAAGGACTGGTACAGGTTTTCAGTAAGAAGGTCCAAATTCCTTTTCATCCATAATTTTCACTCTGACCAGATCCCCGACTTTTGGGATCCAGACAGGTCTTGCCGTGACTACCTTGACTTCCTCAGTGGCGGTCTGCTTTAGATGGACATTGCTTTCTTTTTGTCCTGGATTCATTTAGAACCTGTAAAGCAGCCAAACGATCTAGGATATCAAATGTTTTTCCATTCGCCACTGCGCCTTTACAATCAAGACCAGGTACCCACATTTGTGTCCCAAAGAGGACCTCATATGGAGTAACACCCCCTAGAGAGCTTCTTAGCTGGTTGTTTAATGCCCGCTGTACCCCATAAAGGTGTGTGACCCAACTACCGCCCTTGCCTAATACCTTAGCTGTTAAAGATTGCTTTAGGTTCCCGTTTTTTTCTCTCCACAACCGAATTTCCCTCTGCATGGTACGGAGATGAGAACCGCAATGCTATGCCCATTCCTTCCATGTCCTCTTTGTAAGCCTGAGAGCTAAACGCAGGGCCGCTTTCAGAATGTAACATGCTAACTGTGTATGTACCGATAAAGACTCTCAAATATGTTATAACAGTTTCAGCGTCAGCAGAACGCTGAGGCCATACCCATAGGTAACTTGCGCATGAATCCTCCACTAACATGATATACCTTTAAGTCCCATCGTTTGTAAGGGGCCGCAGTGGCCCAGGTACCCACATGCGAGTAGTATGTCTGACTTCAGTAACGGTGTCTGTGCCGGGCGTGCAACAGTGGAGCCTTTCATCTGCTGGCAGATGTTGCATTTCAAGACATAGTCTTTATAGTTTGCTTAGTTAACCCTGGCCGCCAATAGCGCTGTTTCAGTAAAGAAATAGTCGCTGTAATGCCTGTGTGCGCAGAGCCCAAACCCTTGTGTGCTGCTAATATTAAACCTTGCCTACGATCCATATTTGGTATTACTCTATCCCCCACTCCAGGAATCTTAGCTTATGGAATGTTTTGTGCATCTAACTTGTAGGAGTATTTGAGTGGAAATTATTTAGGTACTGCTGTGCTTGCCTTTGCGTGATGTGATGACAGCTACCATTATTTCTCCGTCTATCCTCGTTTTTGAACGAGTCAGCGCAGCTACGGAAGCCTTTTGAACAGCCCCCTTTGCGGCTTCATCAGCCAATGAATTCCCTTCAACGTGAACGCCATCACGTTGATGACTCAGTGTATGGATAACATGAGTCCTTGGTAGCTCGGATTTCAATTCCGCTACCTGTTCCCGTAACATTTTGTGTTTAATTGTACCACCTTTTGCGTCTTTAAATCCATTTAGTTCCCAATGCTGTAAGTATTAATAGTATGACTTGACATAGTAAAAAGAATCACACACGATTAGTGTGGGGGATTCTCGATCTGTATTTACCAGTGCCAGTATGAGTGCTTTTAATTCTGCCAACTGAGCAGTGCAGTCTCCTAGAGATTGCATTTTTGTGCAGCTAGGATGGAACTTGCTATTATGCATGTGACCTTTAACGATAGCACATGCAAAAAAATATTGCTACTTACTTCCTACAGCCGGTTGCACAGATCCATCAGTATAAATAATATATTCATACTGATCTAGAGATTTCATTTGGTAGAGTATATTCTTGTTCATATTGCAGGAAGGCCTGAGTTTTTAAACTTGGATCATATCTGTATTCAACATCTGTTGCAGTAAGAGAATTAGCCCATTGTATCCATCTTGGATGTAACGCTTTTGCATTTGGGAGGCTGGCCTTTGTAACAGCTTCTAAAGACGGTACCGGAGTTACCCCTTAGCCAGTGCTGGTTCTCTTGCTACAGCGGTCTGAACTGCTATCAGGACTTTTTCTGTTGAAGTGAAATGCATTTCTGCATTTGGGGACAGGTGTGAATTGTAAGCGATTGGTACAGGTTCTCCTTCATTGAAGGTCAAATAAGCGTACCCGCATTGACCCACAATTATTCGGATCACTAAGTGGCATACGTTTACGCGTGTTTGGAAGTGTTTGGAAGCAATCGTGTCTTCATGGAGTAAACAAAGAATATTAGTATGTTCTTGTGCCCAATCCCTAGCTTTGTGTGTAATCTAAAATGTATGGCCGGACGAAATGTAGGAATCCAAGTATTGATTGTAAACTTTTCTAAAAAGTTAGCTGCCAGACTTTTGCCTCCCCTTGCCAGCTCATATCCCAAAAATAGGACATTGAGGTGGGCTATTTTTGATTTTTCAAAGTTGAACTTGTAGCCCTCTACAGCAAATCCCATAATAATGGTGCTTACCCTGGTCAAGTGCCTCTCTAAGTCGACGTCTGTCAGATAAATATTATACACATAGGACAATGCTTCTTCATCAATTTTTTTAAGTAACTCTGTTACTCTTGCTGAAAATACACTGGGCTGTTTTAATACCCTGGTGCTAGATGACAGAATTGTTGTTGAGACCACAATGCGCTGAATGCGGTCAGATGCCTGCTATCAGGAGCTATATTTTGGCAGAAAAATCCATTTGAGATATCAACTGTGGTTTTGTATTTTTTGCACACAATGCTATTTATTAATGCAGCATTTTGGACAGCAAATGTCTTTGTGCATGAGTTTAAATGTCTGTAGTCTAGAACTAGACGATATGTATTGTCGGGTTTAGCGACAGGAAACAAAGGATTGTTCATTAGAGAGGTACATTTTTCAATGACACCTTGGTATTCAAATTGATCTAAGATCACCCTGACCTGTTTTTTAGCTTCTTGCTTTATTGGATATTGCCTCTGAGCATTAGGTGAAACTTTTAAGGGGATCACGTGGTAGGTTGAGTTCTCATCGGAGCCTGCATGACTTTTGTACAATGCCGGAGCTTGGGCTACTGCCCACTCCTGCGCATATGTAAGTTTAAGGTGAACAGGAACGTAGTTGAAAAATGCAGGGAAAATCATACTTTTTCCCCTGGGGAACTCCACAACGAATGCAGGCGGCCAATCTTGTTCTGCTAACTGGATGTCATAACCAGATGATAATTTCTTCCAAAAAAGACCTTTTACTTTCCTGGGCTTGCTCCCCTCCAACCGGAGTGTTATTTCATATAACTTATGTGGGACGCTCACCCTGGTGTCTGGTGTTTCCACAGTGATGTAATCATTCAACTCCGCTTGTTGTAACGTATCTAGGGCCCTAGTGTAATTTTCCCGATTCATGCCCTCATATAGGTATAACTTATCATATACTTATATAGGCATGAGAATCATAACCATATTTAGACACAGCCAATGCAGTCCAAATATGGCACAGCTACTTCCACTAAGCTCCCAGAGTACAACGAGTTCTTGAAGACAACCGGCCTTCAGCAGTACGGGAATTCCCCCTGCTTCAATATTGATTTGTCCCAGAACTCCTGGAGTGTGTAAAGAACTTCGAGTTCTTAATGACGTTATTATGTCCACCCTTACGTCAAACTCGGCACCTTCCAGGTATAAATATGCCCACATCTGCCCTAGCAAAACAGACAGTGGTTTTGGAGCAGATCCACTAACTACTTACCCGACGCCCTGCTGTATGCGAGTGCCGAAGGAAGCCGGCCCTCCCTGCTGACGCACTGAGGGAGACGCTGTCTTTTCTCCTGCCGAGAAATCCAGCTCCAGTGTTTCCCTGCTACCCTTGCGGGTTACTGGGAGATCGAGTCCTGAGAGAGAGATACAAGACCTCCTTCATTCTATAACCAAGGTACGGTGCTGACTAGACCCTTAGAGAATTCTTGGATAGATTCTTGGCAGAAACTATTTAACTCAAGCTACACCTCACTTACTTCTTCCCTTGTACTAGACTTAGGTTAGGTACACAGAGGTAGGCGTATTTTAGATGCACCAGTTGAGTACTTTTAGTCATTATTTATCATTGCATGTATTTTATCTATTTTAAGTATCTTATGGCTTAGAAACCATACAAATGCTTTTACAGTATTATTTCATAATACTCATTTTACTGTACGCACTTTACTTCATAGCAAGTATTACGATTGTTGCAATTAACTTCTCTTGCATGAGAAAGAAGACTGCTCAATAAATAACCTTTTTATTGAAAACGCCCATCTCTCTATTTCTCTGCACTTCTGGTGATTGACTGAGTGAAATAGCCATCTATTGTTTACGCGACTCTGGAGATATATTCCTTATTCTTGGGGAACAAAGTTGTCATGTGATATGGTTGTCAGAAACTAATCCCTTCTTGTGTATTCGAGAAAGTTTCTAGTGACCTCTGAGCTAGCTGGCATTCACAATTAAGTCTAACATATTCAATAGATACCTAGTCGACCTAAGTCCTACGTCTAAACTATCGTTTATGTTATTCCAATGCGCAGTGCCTATTGGGAATATAGGAACTACACTACATGGCGCCCAACGTTTGGTAAGGCGATAATTTAACGCTAGATACTAGAGTAACTCAGTCGTGCTTTTCACACAGGCCCCTTTTTCCGTAAAAACTCCAATAGACGTCTGGAGTGGGTAAAAGGTTAGTATCCGCCAGAACTAAGTGGGACGAGAATCCTATGTATTAGTTTTTTGGTTTCTTCAACGTTGAAGGATACAGTGTTCCAAAATATTGTGCACCTAATCTTTGTTTCCTTGAAACTTGCTCTGCAAACTTTCATTAAACAATGCCAACTAACGGCGTGAACAACGCAACCGGTGGAGCTGCAGTAGATGCGAATCAGCCGGGTTTAGACGTTACAGGGTGTAATGAAAATGACCTTAATGCAATAATCATCCCGATAAATGTAAGAAAGAGTGTAACTTACAAACTAATAAATAGTGGTGTATCATCGAGAGGTGGTACAGTCATATTTGTGGTAGAGGCACATGAATATCGGCAGACAGAGGCATTCTATTCATGGATAACTTTTCCAGCAGCAAATGCTGTGACACTCGAGTTCCACTACTACAAAGCAGGGGAAACTCCAGCGGAATACGTTCCTTTCGAGGACGTTGAAAGTCCACTAACATACCAGGAGCATCAGCTCTGGTTTAATGGTGCCCTAAAACATCAAAATCACATTACCAGGCTCGGTCCACTAGGTAGACCAGGAGCCACATGGCCGGTTCTAGCCACCTATTCACCACATCCTGTCATTAAAGAAATATCAGACAGAGAACTGTTAGTTCAACTAAAACAATTAATTAAAATACATAGACAATTAGTCCAATATGTCATGCAGACTTTAACAGTCCAACCTGCTATAAAAATTCCACAGCACACCCCTCACCAGGGACACACAAATAAAATTACACCACAGACTATACAATCAGTCATTGGTAAATTACCCGCAAAACGGGAACAAATTCCGTTCTGGCTGGCTCAAAAGATTACTCAAATAGAGGCAGTATTCCCTGATAGTACACCTCATGAAAAACACAGAATTCTGACAATCTGTTTACCAATGGGGATCACACCACATGTGGAGGACTGTAACACTTGGGGAACAGTCTTTGCTTCAATCTACACAAAAACACATGGTGTTCCATCTATGGTGGTAATACCAGATGTACTATGACAGATTCAAAATGAATACGGTCCAGAGCCTGCTTTAAATCTACGTATGAAATTACTGAAAGACTTTAGGCAAGTCTCGGCTATACTACTAGCCAACATAAAAGGAGAAGCAGCATATGTGGCGATCCGCCAAAAATTAAAAGAAACAGAAATAGCCGACCAACCTTTTGAACTTGCCAGAATAATTGAAAAATCCTATGAAGAATTAGGTAGAGATAGTTTGGGTAGGAGACCACTAAAACCTCAACTAACAGAAAATCCTGAAAAAACTTTTATAAAAAATAATTTAATAACTCCTAAAAAGAAGTGGGAGGGTAATAAACAGACTCTTCCTAGAGAAAAACAGTTTCAGTCCAGATGAAGGTCTCCCCAATGGAGAGATAGATCTCCAGAACGGGGGTAGGTATCCACAACGGGAGCCCTGTGAGAAAAGATATAACCTCAGAAATAGGGATAATTTGAAAAAACCTGACAGATATCAAGATAATGATACACGTCCCTCTCGATCTTTTCAGACTTCCTCGCAGAAATCGGAAAGAAGAGGACGGTCAGAACATAAAGAAGAGCGCGTCAAGTCCAAAGACAAGGAACCCGCTCACCAAAGTAAAAAATCTCAATTTCCCAAAAAGAAGGTAGCAAGCATAAAGATAAAACATGCCGAGGATCCTGAGGACACAACTCAAGAACGGGGAGTGGGCCCAAACAATGCTAGACAGCGCAGCAGAAGTGACCATAGCTCGCAAGATCCTGATGAATCTTCTGGAGACAGTGGACACGAATGAGTACATTCAGGTGGAAACTGCAGACACCAGAGTTAGTGTACCCCATAAATTATATGAAATAACATTGCGGATAGAAGGGGACATAACTAGGAAAAAAAGAACTCTCTTTTGGGAGAAGCTATCTAAAGGCTATGATATTCTTCTAGCTGAGAAAGACTGTCCACCAGAATGTGTTAGGGAATGCCCACAAGGCGAAGAAATTATTATGCCTGCCTTCTCAAATCATATTCCAATTCATAAAAAATACCCATATGCAAGAAGATGGGCAGTGGCCCAAACCCCTGCATTATATAAAAATCATGTAGGATGGGATGAGGAATCCCCTCACCATAAAATCAAGTTAAAAAATCAATCTACTGCACAAAGGCAGTATCATGTTAAGCACAAAGCTAAAAAACAAGTCAGGGAGGTCTTAGATCAACTTGAATACCAGGGGGTGATTGAAACATGCACCTCACAAATGAACAATGCTTTGTTTCCTGTCTCCAAACCAGACAATTCATATCGTCTAGTATTGGACTACAGACACTTAAACTCTTGTTGCGAAACATTTGCAGTACAAAATTCACACAGTGCAGCACTGATGATTAACATCGTGCGCAAAAAATATAAAACAACATTAGATATTTCAAATGGTTTCATCTGTCAAAACATTGCACCAGAAAGCAGGTATTTGACCGCTTTGTCAAGTATAGGGGCCCGGAGGCAATTTTGCCGTCCCCCCCAGGGATTCAAGAATAGCCCAGGATTATTTTCAGCCAGAGTAACAGAGTTACTACAAATGCATGATGATGAGGCATTTTCTTATGTCGATGACATCTATCTAACAGACGATGTTTTGGACAGGCACTTGAAAAGAGTGAACACCATTATACTTGGGTTTACATCTGAAGGGTACAAATTCAACTTTAAAAAATCACGGATTGCCCACCTCACTGTCCTATTTCTAGGATATGAGTTATCAAGTGAAGGGAAAAGCCTAGCAGCCAATTTCTTTGAGAAATGTGCGCTGCTCCAAGCACCAAAGACGCTGAAAAACATACAATCAATTCTAGGTTTCCTGAATTTTGGAATAACTTATGTTCTGAATTACGCAGAGAGGGTTAAACCTCTCTACGAATTAATAAAACCTGATTTCAAACAAACTAATTGGACTCATAAACACACAGAAATTTTACGTTCAATACAAACAGACATGTTAGCTAAAACAAAGCTGTAAACACGCGTAAACGAACCTTGTAATCCGAGTCATCCCAGGAAGATACAGATTCACGTACCTGACCGATAACGAAGGTGAAACGGTACCAATAGCTTACAAATCACACTTGTACACACAAGCTGAAACAAAATTCACTTCAACTGAGAAAATTCTGACAGTGGTTCAAACTGCTATAGCAAAAGAAAGAGCCCTCGCACAGGGAAAACGCATATCAGTCGTTACACCTGTACCTGCCTTAGAGGCAGTGACAAGAGCGAGCATTCCAAATGCTAAAGCTTTGCATCCAAGATGGATACAATGGGTTAATTCTCTTGCTGCAACAGACGTTGAACATGCTTTTGATCTCAATATGAAAAAAATAAAATATCTAGAATATGAACACGAATTTCCTCTGCCGACCCAAATTCTGCCTCTCGAAAAGTACGTCTGCGTAATTTACACAGACGGATCTGCGCAACATTGGATTGTGGAAAAACAAGTATACAATGCGGCATGTGCCTATGTAAAAGGTCGCTGGCGTGAAGGTAAAATTCCGACCTATTGTCACAAAAACTCAATCACTCGGAGACTGTGCAGCTCAGCGAGCTGAACTACAAGCTTTTAAGATGGCACTTGAGAATACCGATCTCGAATTCCCCACACTCATAGTGTGTGATTCGTATTACTGCATCCAGTCTTACAATGAATACTTGCAGAACTGGGTTCAAAAACGGTTTCAAAGATGCAAAAGGTGGCACAATCAAGCATAAAAAGCTTTGGGAACAAGTAGTTATTTTACAGAAAGAACTACGAAAGACTCACGTGATACATACACTGAGTCATCAACGTGATGGCGTTCACGTTGCTGGGAATTCATTGGCTGATGAAGCCGAAAAGGCAGCCATCCACACGGCTTCCGTAGCTACAATTAAGCGTTCTAAAAAAAGAATAGACAGTGAAACGCTACTAGCAGTAAAAGCCTATATGGAAGGCAATTATGCGGCATTACCTCTAAATTATCCACTCGGAAATACATACATAATTGATGCAAACTCTGTTCCTTTTGCTCAAATCCCTGGAGTGGGGGACAGAGTAATTCCAAACAGTCAGAGGAGAGTTTTCTTGATTCAAGAAGCACACATGGGAGTGGGTCTGAGGCACCAAGGGATTTTAACTTCCCTAATAGAATTACAACTAAAGTACTGGTGGCCGGGAATGAGCGTGCAAATTTATAACTTTGCAATGGATTGTCAAAACTGCAACAGAGATCGCAGTCATGAACCGGACCAGGGGACTGACAATAGCACAGTCAGTCCAGCCCAGACACCTCTGTTAGATAGCATTAGACTGTCTACACGCAGGCGTCCCCATGGACGAATGCAACCCCACAACTACTAGGACAAGATTCATCTGGATGTGGCCCCCAGCGCTCGGCTTACGCCAGAACTGTTATAAAAGATGTGCAAGTCTTTATCAACACATACGCAATTGGCACTCTACATTCTGACCAGGGTCCTGCGTTTAGCTCTCGGGCTTACAAGGAGGTCATGGCCAGCTTGTGCGTTGCATTGGGGTACTCTAGCCCCTTCCATCCTGAGGGTAATGTGGTAGTGGAAAGAAAAAAACGTGACATAAAGCAGTCTATAACAGCGAGGGTATTAGGTTCGGGTGATGGGTGGGTCAAACATCTAATAAGTGTCCAACGTAGTCTAAATAATCTGCCAAGAAATTCTCTGGGTGGAATCACTCCGTATGAACTTTTGTTTGGTACTAGAATGATAATCGAAGACCTCAATCGTCAGACTTCAGTGGTGGAACAAAAAACCTTTGATATCGTTTGGCTGTTGTACAGGACTTAAATGAAACAAGAAGAAGTCTGAGTAACACAAAGCTAAAGCCAACGGCCACTGAAGAAAAACCACCTGTCCCAGCAAGACCTGTCTGGATTCCAAAGATTGGGGAGGGGATCTGGTCAGAGAGAAGATCGCGGTGAAGAAGGAATTTGGGCCTTCTTACAGAAAAGCAGTACCTGTCTTAGCAATCAACGGACAAGATCAGTAGTACTACCGCCCCTTGTTGGTAAAAAGGAGAACAGAGTTGTATCAATCGACCTGGTAAAACCACAACCATGTTGCCAATAATAAGTAGTAGGCCCAGTGGACTCCCAAGATGTAGCAGAAGACCAAACCTTGCTACAATTCAAGAGGTTCAAACTGAAAGACTAATCACATTTGATAAACCTGCAGTCCACAAAAAAGGACTATGCAACAAAGCCATGGAACTTGTGCCTATTAAAACCCAAATTGCAACAGTTTGTCAAGAAACACCTGTCTACAATGATGTAGCCTCTGAATATACAGAAAAGAAAAAGGAAGAAGCAACTACAAAGATTAATAACAATCCTGATGCAATTCCAATAATTGACAGAACTGCCTCTGGCTATTTCATCAATTTCGATGACTTTTCTGAAGATCCTAGTGAACATGAAGAAAAGCCAGCAAACAAGACACTCAAAGAAAAAATAACAGAACTCTTTCATCAACTTGGAGAAATATATCTGATTTTACCATGGATTGAATTGTGGATTGTGTTAGGTGTACTTTTCCTCCTGCTCTGGCTCATTTTGGTTTTAAGCTTGGGAAGAATGATTGATGGAAAATACAGTACAATGGACACAGCAAGTCAGAACATCAACTTGGTCCTAAAACCTCACAAGTCATCCCATGTTGAAAAAAGAGACCTGTCATCAGTAAACATCACAGCCATTCCTATACCTGGTGTAGCATGGGACACTACTGATTACGACATCTATGGCCCGGTTGAACTCTTGAAGTATCCACATCAGTTCAAGGTTTCATTAAGTGACTTTGTCTCACCGAGCAGTTTCTCTGATGATTGGCACTTTGAGTCCATCAATAATATGATGTCTGATTTAGAAATGTCAGTTTACAAATCATGAATATTTAGAAGGTTCATCTGATTATGAAGAAATGCATTGCTTTAATCATTTTGGGCACCACTATTTGCATAAATCTGCAAAACCTAGAAATGTTTTAACTTATAATCAATGGGAACATTGTCCAACACCGCCAAAAGGCAGCTCGAAAACCTTTTATGAGAAATTTCCGTACTTCTCAGGGTTTAATGTCACAGATCCAGAAACGTTTTATTTAAAAAATGTGGATAAGACAGGAATGAAAAATATGTTAACCAATACAAAACAGATATATTCTGCAAAATGTTATGAATAATTGTCTACATTTGGTTTTGAATTCTGGAAAGAAAACATTGAAACAAAAACAATCTGGGGTTCAAAAGATTGGCAAGTACAGGGATTAGAATCATTATTCAGAGCCTGCATGATCCCAGAACAAATAATGTTCCTGAATAACACCATTCAACAAACAACCTGTCTTGGCCTAGCCAAGATAAAAGATTTAAACAACCCGTCTATACCAAAGCCTATGCCTGACAGAAATAACACTACAGATGAGGGGTTAGACATGTCCCATATTTTACAGCAAAACAGAACTAATCCTGATTGGAAAAAATGGTTGATCTGGCCCACAGACACTAATAACTGTCAAGATAGATTTCTGAACAAAGCACAGGGGTTCAAACAGAACAGAGACAACATCCAGGGATAATAACAACATACAGTGTAGGAAAACTATGCCTTGAATGGCTACAGCAATCCACACTACCTGAAATTAAGCAACACTTGACTTTACTTAAAGAAGGTGCTGACTTGCAGGATTTCTTATTGGGACCTCGCAAACCGCGTCAAAAACGTTTCATATACGCCGGTGTATATGCTGCTTACAACGAAGCTTGGAAAGTAACGCAAATTGAAACTGCTGAAAAATACGAGAAATTGATCGTATTAATTTGGAAAAATCACTGTCTGTAGTGGACAATGGGTTAACAACTCTGTCCTCCAAAATGTATTCTTTGGACAGCATTGTATCATCTGCTATTGATACAATAGAACAGGATATGCTAATGTTACAACATGGCCAGTCCCAATTACGTTCTATTGTTCAGTTAGGCTGGACGTTACAAAATCTGCGTTCAGGCTACGTGCCTTGGCGTCTAATCAACACAACGTCATTATTTTCTATCTTTAACCTTACAGATAAACAAATCTCTTTGGCACAAAAAGTAGCAGACTATACGGTGCTGAGCATTGAAAAACTAGAAAGATTACCATTAACAGTTTCCGAGAAACCTGTCATTGAATGGATAATACATTGTACCTTAACAATACCAATAACGAGATTCTAGTTTCAATACTGCCTACAGCATATACCAGCGGGCCTGTATGAAAGGTTGGGTAAAGGATACATCAAGTCGACCTGGAATTTACCTTACACACATAGATGTTGGAGTGGGGGTAACAAAGAGGTATTTCTTAGTGGAAATAATTGTGAAAAGTCACTAAGTGGTACACTTCTGTGTCAAGAAATTAATTTACATGGAGCCTGTGAGGGTTTATCTAATGATCTTTCTTGCCACTTGCACGGCACTCCAGCAACACAACTAGAACCTGTTTTCAGGCAGCTTTCCAATGATAGCTACGTTATGTTAAGTGAGCACAGCTGTTGTGGCATGTTGCCAGGAACGCCCTATCTCGTCAGTGTTACATCCAGGGTCACTTGTTGTATGCAAGTATTGTATCCAAACAGCAAGCCAAACAAGGAGGCAACAATTTGGCCTTCATTGAAAATCTCTTCTATTCGAATTGATACATTAAGCAGAATGATAGCCATTCTTTTACATAAACTGTGCCTTTGACCTCGTCTAGAGAAACGTATGATCTGCAAGTTGCAAGGACCTCAGCGGAGATACATACATTATTATCAACAAACTGCCCCGTACATTTCGTAGAAATGTTAGGACACATTTTAAATATGTCAGATACCAGTGGCATCGCACATGTATTTAAGACAATTTTTTCGGGACTGTTAGCATCCTTCGAAGCAGTCCTGAACATTTTCCCAAATTTTGTGCACTCTGTGTTCAGCGGCCTGCCTCTCATTTTGGGACTTGTAGCAGGAAGTCTATTTTTGTTAATTCTGCTCCGATATGGCAAGTCCAGCCACCAGCGATACCCAGGTTACAATGGAACAAGCGATGCAGGCTCTGCGGTACCAAAATAGGATAACAACGGTTCTCGGCTTGGCTCGTCTAAGAGATCTGAATACCATTCAGACCAATCTAGCAAGATTACATCTTACCTGTTCTACGATGCCTGCTCTGCGGAGAAGAATGCGTGTTAGACATCTGTCTCTCACTCCCATCAGCAGTACCTATGGATGTCGATACTTTGCTTGGTTCGGTAACGGCTCATGCAACGTGTTGTCCCCAGCGGCTACCAATTCTGATGACGGCAGTCGTTGAGACCTCACCATTATGACTAGGTGGCGGTGAGGTACAAGATGAAAGCGGCACACAGGTACAACCTTCTGTGAACATTACTGATCCAGATCACGCTGACGGTAATGCATCTCACATATGCACTATTTCTACTTTTTCGGAAATGGCCCAACTTTCATCTACTGTGGTAGACAAATTCTTTGCCATCCTAACTGAGTTAATGTTTTCCCCTAACAATGAGAATAACTCTTAGGAAACAAGCACACAGCATTCCCTGAACTTTGATTTCGGCCTTCAGTTTTGATAAACAGAACTTCTACAAATTTGGAACTATTTTTTACTACAAAGAAATTATTTTTCCTCAATACCAAAATATTTACCTTTTTTTGGCACAGAGTAATCCGCTTAATGTAGAACTATTCTTAGAGAACAAGATTTCTATGTTTTGATACCTAGAGACAATATTTAAACTTAGCCAGTAGCACATGTACAGTATTATATAAATCTGTGATTAAATGGTCTCAACCTTCTCTTCTGTATTAAGAGCCATTTCATAAATGTAATTTCGTGAATCATTCAGTCAGCATTTCAAATGTAAAACTATATGCATTATTTTAATGATACCACTGCTTAGAAAACGTACAGTACAATACTCATTTTTCGAGTACAAACCATTTCAAATGCATTTTATGTATTTTTGGGGTGGGATTGTAAACACATGCTTAGAAATGTTGTAACTGCTTAGTATTTAGTAAAGATGGACATTCTACGTGGAGTGGGTGTTGTAACGTATCTAGGGCTCTAGTGTAATTTTCCTGATTCATGTCCTTATATAGGTATAACTTATCATATCCTTATATAGGCATTGGAATCGTAACTATATTTAGACACAGCCGATGCAGCCTGGCTACTTCCACTAAGCTCCCATAGTATAACGAGTTCTTGAAGACAACCAGCTTTCAGCAGTATGGGAATTCCCCCTGCTTCAGTATTGATTTGTCCCAGAACTCCTGGAGTGTGTAAAGAACTTCGAGTTCTTAGTGACGTTATTATGTCCACCCTTACATCAAACTCGTCACATTCCAGGTATAAATATGCCCACATCTGCCCTAGCAAAACACACAGCGGTTTTGGAGCAGATCGACAAACTACTTGCCCAACGCCCTGCTGTATGCGAGTGCCGAAGGAAGCCGACCCTCCCTGCTGACGCACTGAGAGAGACGCTGTCTTTTCTCCTGCCGAGAAATCCAGCTCCAGTGTTTCCCTGCTACCCTTGCGGGTTACTGGGAGATCGAGTCCTGAGAGAGAGATACAAGACCTCCTTCATTCTATAACCAAGGTACGGAGCTGATTAGACCCTTAGAGAATTCTTGGATAGATTCTTGGCAGAAACTATTTAACTCAAGCTACACCTCACTTACTTCTTCCCTTGTACTAGACTTAGGTTAGGTACACCGGGGTAGGCGTATTTTAGATGCACCAGTTGAGTACTTTTAGTCATTATTTATCATTGTATGTATTTTATTTATTTTAAGTATCTTATGGCTTAGAAACCATACAAATGCTTTTACAGTATTATTTCATAATACTAATTTTACTGTACGCACTTTACTTCATAGCATTACGATTGTTGCAATTAACTTCTCCTGCTCAATAAATAACCTTTTTATTGAAAACGCCCGTCTCTCTATTTCTCTGCACTTCTGGTGAAACGAAGCATGCACGATTGACTGAGTGAAATAGCCATCTATTGTTTCCGCGACTCTGGAGATATATTCCTTATTCTTGGGGAACAAAGTTGTCATGTGATTTGGTTGTCAGAAACTAATCCCTTCTTGTGTATTCGAGAACGTTTCTAGTGACCTCTGAGCTAGCTGGCATTCACAATTAAGTCTAACATATTCAATAGAGACCTAGTCGACCTAAGCCCTACGTCTAAACTATCGTTCATGTAATTTCAATGCGCAGAGCCTATTGGGAATATAGGAACTACACTACACGCTATCACCAGAAATTCCTTCAGGTTTAGACGAGCTATTGTTACTTCTGCCACACTGTCTAGCATCGTTAGAGCCCATTCCCCGTTCAGAAGTTATGTCCTCAGAATTCTGAGAATGTCTGATTTTCAGACCAGCAACTTTGTTTTTCTTAATTTGAGGTTTTGGATTTTGTTATCTTATTTTTTAGAAGTAAAGTCTTGAGCGCGCTGCTTGTCTCTGGACTGTGTGCGCTCCTCTCTATTTTCTGACCGTCTTTCTCTTTCTAAGCTTTTCTTCGAGCCCTGAGAGGAACGAGAGGAAAGTGTATCAGTATCCTGATACCTGTCAGGTTTCCTAATGTTTTTTTTGTTGAAAATGTCTTTATTTGCAAGTTAGGTCACTGCATATGTTATAGACATTCGTACAGTATATCTCCGCATCGTGACATATATTTCAGTATACATTTCAATCTTAACATTTTCCGTTTTCTGCTTTCAATTACGTCCCAACTGCCCTATTCCCTCCCTGCTCCCTCCCCGTCCCCCGGCACTTATTATTCCACATATCAGCATTAAGTTGGTTTTGCGTCAATGTCAGGTTTCCTAATGTTATCCCTATTCCTAAGGTTATACCTCTTTTCAGAGAGCTCCTGTTGAGGAGACCAACCTCGGAATTGAGCTCGCTTGTCTTTAGAGTTTTCTTTATTATTATCCCACTTCTTTTTAGAAGAAGTAGGTGTCTGCTTAGAAGTGTGCTTTTCAGGACTGCTCTGTAGTTGAGGTTTTAAAGCTCTCCCCCCCCCAAACTATCTCTGACTAGTTCTGCATATGCAGTTTCAATTATTTTGGGTAGTTCAGCCTCCTGAGTTAACAGGCCGATCTCCCTTAAGCGTTGGCGGATTGACACGGTTGCGGCTTCCCCTTTAATATTAGCTAAAATTATGGCTGATACCTGGTCGGATTTATTTATCAACTTCATCCCTAAGTTTAAGGCCGGTTCTGCTCCATAGTCATTTTGTATTTGTCTTATTACATCTGGTATTACTGCTAATGAAGGAATACCATGAGTTCTGCTATATATGGCAGCAAAGACTGTACCCAAGAGGTGCAATCCTCTAACTGTGGTGTAATCCCAATGGGCAAACAGATTGTTAACATTCTCTGATTTTTAAACGGTGTTGTATTTGGGAATACTGCTTCTAACTGGGTTGTTTTCTGAGCTACACAGAAAGGAATTTGTTCACGTTTTGTTGGCACTTTGCCCATTACCCCGTGTAATGTTTGTGGAGTAATTTTAATACTAATGGTCTGTGTAAGAGCTGCAGTAGGAGTAATTACTGTAGGTTGGACCGCTAGTGTCCTCAAGACAAAGTGTGTCACGTTTCTGTAGAATTTTATCAACTCTTTGTGTTGAACAAGTAGTTCATCGCCTGGTATTGTGTCAATGTCTGGATGTGGTGCATAGATAGGTAATATCGGCCATGTTGCTCCTGGTCTTCCAAAAGGACCAAGCCTTGCTCTTGTTCTTATGTGGGGTAGGGCGCCATTAAACCAGAAATTATGTTCCTGGAAAGTAAGCGGAATTTCAATCTCCTCAAACGGAGTATAGGCCTCTGGAACTTCTTCATGATTGTAATAATGAAAGGTTTTTGTTACAGCATCTGCTTTTGGGAATATAACCCATGAGTAGAATACCTCTGTTTTGAAATCTTCGTGTGCCTCTATCATGAATATTACTACACCTCCTCTGGGTGGTAACCCATGTTTGAGTAGTTTAACTGTAAGAGTGTGTCTTACTTTGGGTGCAATATGTATTGCATCTGTATCTTCCACATCATCGGGAAGTGGTTGCTCTAGTGGGTTTAGTTCTCCGTTCTCGACCAACATCGTGTTTAGGACACGGAATAACTGTCAAGGAATTTAAGAAATGGCTTTATGCTCAATTTTGGGAATATTCCTTCAAGCCTGATTAACCAACAGCCAATAAATGTTTTTTTTTGCCTACTCAGCTGTGGCGGAGTTTTTTTCCACCTACTCCAGACGTCTCTGGGTTTTGTAAGTAGGGTCTCTGAGAATAAGCATACCTGAGCTACTCAGATTCTACTATTGAGAATGTGCACCATGTATTTTACCTCATAGGGCAAATATAGTGCCATGTAGTGTAGATCCAATAGTCCCCTTTCATGCAGGACCTACGCTGTTTACGGATAGCATATACTGTGGGCTTGGTGGCAAACTGAGTCGGTACACCCCCACCGAATGTGTCAGTCTGTGTTTTCGCATTAGCTAGCTCGTAGTGCCAAAAAAGTCTCCTGTTGTCAGAGAGATTAGTTTGTGCAAATTCAGAACATAATATCCTCAGAATCGTGGAAACAATATATTACTTTTCACCCAGCCACTCTTGCTTGCTTGTTTTGCTCTCAGAGTGATACACAGAAGAAACAGTTGAGCATGTTTACAATAAAAATTTATTGTACCGTTGTTCTTCTCATGTAAAATAAGTTGTGCTGCTACAACTGTAATGCAGTAGTAGAGATATAGAACCAGCAGGACAGTAAATAGAAAGAAATAGTATTGTTCTACCATTTTGCAATAGTTATGAACACATACATGAATATGAAATGCATTTATAAAATAAAGTGCGTACTCCTAAGATGCCTGTCTAGATGTACCTTAGTGTACCTAGCATGTGCGTAAATGCAAAAGAGCTTAAGTCTAAGTGCCTAAGCCTAAGAGCTAAGACTCTCACTAGGATTTAGTCGAACCTCCATACCTGAATAGTGAGAGTGTGGGACTAAGTCCTGGACTTGAGCTGGACACCCCGCAAGGGATCGTCAGACCACTGTCAGCTGGAGCAATAGCATGTCGGAGCTGCAGCGTCTCTGGTTAGTGTGTCAGCCTTGAAGTCTCGGTCCCCTCCTGCTTACTAATAGCAAGAGGTGCTATATTTATACAGTCTATGTGCGTATGTTCCCCATTGTTTAGTATGAGGATGAGGTTGGAGATAAAACCTTGTGGGAGAGGTGAAGTGGACCTCCTGTAGAGTGTACTGATGAATTATTCATATGTGCTAAGGATGATGTCTTAGCAATATCGATTGGGAAAAACCCACCATCGGCATGGAACTAGGTGAAAGGTTTAGTCCATAAAATGCTACAGTCCTTATAAGGCATTATGTCCATACATGGCAGTCTGTCCTTATTTGGAGTGTTATCATTTTAAAGCTTGTTGATATGAAATGACGGGGAGATGATGTAGGGAAAGTGTACAATGTTCCCTGGACCTATATCAGGGTACCCACATGAAATATAACAAAGGGCTTTTTGGTTTTACGCCAATCATTGGGTGGCACTGCAAAAACACGAATATGTTCTGTAGCCCATCACTGACCACCAATATCAGAAACTATTGAGGGGGTGAGAACCTACCTCACATAATAATCACAAGTCTTGTCAGGGTTAACTACAAAAGTCACTAAATAAACCTGTATTTAACCCTCTGGTATCTTGGCAGAGAAGCTGTAAAGTTAATGTAGAGGCAATATGTAAAGTATTGATACAGTACTCAAACAGTAAGAAAGTGAAACACAACACAAGAAAATTTTCAAGCCAATTTAGAAAAATAAAATGTCATAAGTAATTTTCATATTTTGGAGTTGTGTGAAGTATCTTAGAAATCTGTTCAGAGAGGCTTAGAGATTCTAGATATTCCTTGACTTCTCAAGCCTGCTCATTACTTGTTATGTTCACCTGGAGAATGATATCCCCCTTTAGCAGGGCGTTTCATGAAAGGGTCTGTGTTCACAGAATCAGGTCTGCAACACACATCATTTCGAAAGTGTAGTTTCTTGGTTTTTGACAAAATAAAAACACAGATGTAGGAGGAGTTAATAAATGCGGAAATGTGTAAAGCTATCTGCTCAAATGAATGCTAGTTTGAACCACTGAATGTTTACGTGTACTGTTGTTCATTGCCCCCACCCAAGCCGCCTCCGGGGCCCCAGCTGGGGCTCTTCAATGCATGACTTCTTTCTCCGGAAGACCCCCAGAGCGCATGCTTCCCATGTGGAGATGTTCTGGAGATCAACCGTTGTTTGGAGCGTTCAATGTACCGTAGCCCGGTATGATTGTACGGAGGGACAGACCCAAAACATGTGTTTAAAGTTTGCTTCCGGCATTTGGCATTGAGGGCATGTGAATTGTGTATCAGGATAGAATCAGTGCAATTTATCTGGCGTGAGATAAGCGCGATGTAGGACATTAAATTATATGTTTTTGAATTATGCATTTCTGTAAACCTTTTTGGGGTATTCCAGAGCTTGGTTCCACTCTTTATCATGGAATGCCCGACCCACTTCGTCTTCCCACATCTGACGCAGTCCGTCAAGAGAAATGTTAGTCAGCTCCCGGATCGCTTTGTACGGCCTAGTGATTAAATGCCTACCCGTTCCCATTCGTAGTATCATGTGTAGCACTGGATGTGTCGGGGGCTCCCCATCCCGAAGGTCCCAGCACTGGCAACCACTGTCCAGGAGCTGCCTGTGCATTAAAAATTGTCCGTAAGGGAGGTCATACCACTCGACCATCTGTGCATATGTCTTCAATTGCCCCTCATGAAACAGAGCGTCTACATCTGTCACATCGTGATCGGTCCATACCCAAAGGGCTCCTGCGATGTAGTATTCACTCTTCCGGGGGAACCCCACCAGGGTCAGTAACGGAGAGTAGAATGGTTGCCCCTTCGACATGCGGTGCACTCGCATCATGCATTTGCGGGCTATAGAGACCTGTAGCGGGTGTGTGTGTGCTGGTTTGGTGCCTGGCATTAACATTCTTCTGATAGCGGGGAGGGGTAGTCTGCCGTCTTTGGTTATTGTTTCCCTTACATGTCTTTCTGCTGTCCAGTGAGAAAGCCATTGGAGTTGGGCCACAAGGAAGTATGATTCGAAAGACGGAGCTCCCAAGCCTTCGCAAGTCATGGGCAGGTACAACGTGCGGAGTGCTATTCTATGACGACCGTCTCCCCAAATCAGAGCTGTAAGTAGTGCGTCTTGTTCACAAAAGAAAGAGAGTGGTGGGATCACCGGGAGATTCATGAAATGATAGAGCATTCTAGGAACCATAATAATTTTTGCTATGGCTATGTGTCCGATAGGTGCCAGAGGTAGTGTCTTCCTGAAACCCACCGCAGTTCGCAAACCCGCCAGCGCTTTACGGTGATTACCCTCATTGAGATCCTCGGGGAATGGTACAGTCACACTACCAGGTATCTGGGGGCCATGGCGTTCCACGCTAGTGTCTGGGTACCCACTGTGACCTCCAGAGGCGCCAGATGGGGGCTAAGTGGGAAAACCGTCGATTTTTCACTGTTGACTCTAAGTCCCGAAGTCTCTCCGAACTCCTGCAATGCTTTCCATATAAGCGTGAGATCATCCGTAAAGTCCCGAACATAAATCAGAAGATCATCCGTGTATAGTGATTGGCAATGTGTTGTATCTGCTATTGGGATTCCTCATGTCTCCCCCTCCCGTTGCAATCTTATGGCCAAAGGTTCCTCCGCCAGAGCGAAGAGGAGAGGGGAAAGGGGGCACCCCTGCCTAGTCCCCCGTGCAACCGGGAATGGGGCTGAAATGAGTTTGCCTATACGTACCCTAGAAGTGAGGTCCCTGTAGAGGAGCTGAGTATATGCCATGAGTGTGGGGCCTACATTTATTTTCCGGAGGACTGCGAACAGATAGGGCCACAGTAAGGTATCGAACGTTTTCTCTAGATCCAAGATCAGGCATGCTGCTCATGGCAATCGGTTTTTGTTCTGTCTTGAATGTGGAATAGCCTATGCAAGTTATGTGAGGTGTTACGCCATGGAACAAAGCCACATTGGTCAGGGTGTACCAATGCTGGAAGAATTTGACTATATCGATCAGCCAATATCTTCCCTAGAATTTTGCAGTCCGCGTATAAGAGCGTTATCGGTCTGTAGGAGGCTGGGAGTGTGGGGTCTCTATGCGGTTTCGGGAATGTCACCAGGATCCATGCATGAAGCGATTCCGGGAGCACTCCTTTGGTTAGTGAATCCTCTTACATAGTTGCCAACTGAGGTGCCACTTGGGCCCCTAACGTGCTATAATACTCAAGTGGAAAGCCGTCTATTCCTGGTGCCTTCTTTCGCACTAACGACCTAATTGCATGTGTTACACCTGCGGGCGTGATCTTCCCTTATAATTCCTTCCTGTCTGCGGTGGAGATTTCGGGCATGGACGATGGGCCCATAAATTGGGATAACTCTTTTGGCACCTCCATCGTTGGAGCTCGGTAAATTTCCGTATAGTAGCCATGAAATATGTGCGATATGTCAATTTGGGAGTGCTTGGAGTGCCCCTCTGTGTCTGTGAGTTCTGTGACTGGATGTGTCATTGTGTCCTGTTTGGCTAACCATGCCAATAGTGACCCCGTTCTATTACCCTCCCGGTGTGCTTTAGCTGCATAAGCGCGAAAGTTGTATTTGAGTAGGTCCCTCATCGTTTCTGCGTGAGAGGTTTTAGCTGCTGACAGTTGTGCTAGTGTAGCTTAGCCTTGTTTCATATTTTTTGACAGTTCCGTCAATTTAGACTCTGCATTTTGTAAGGCGCTTTTCAGCACTCTTCTCACCCACTCCACCTGTTGGATGCAGTGTCCCCTGGCGCAGACCTTAAAGGTGTCCCATTCCATTAATCTGGAGGGTGCCGTACCAGAGTTCTGTAGAAAGTGTTCCTGAATGAATTCCCCATGGACTTGGCGGAACGCCTGATCGGTGAGGCATTCCTGGGGTAGCTTCCATGTTGGGACTAGGGGATTGGGTGGTCGCCATCATAGGGCCTCTATGTGCGCATCGTGATCCGACACTGTCCTGCCCAAGTAGTCTGTGTGCTGCACTTTGGGCAGGAGTACCGCGGAGCACAGAAACCTGTAGAGCCTGACTTTCAGACTGTGAGGGATAGAGTGAAAGTAGTAGAGTTTGGCAGTTGGGTTCCGAGCCCTCTAGGCTTCCATCAACACCCATCGGTCCGTCCAATGCTGGAAGCGCTCAGCTTATTTATATACAGGCAAATGTAATGGTGGGGGAAGCGATCTATTTAGGTGTACATCTAATGTGCAATTGTAGACTCCCCCCAGAAGCCACGGGGTTGACGTATGGTGGGCCAACGCGCCCGTGAGTCTATCCCGGTATTGATCTTGGTCTATATTGGGGCGTATATCCTCCCTATGAGTAACAATTCACCCTCTAACAGTCCTGTCATTAGCACATATCGCCCATCCTTATCTATTATTCGTGTTTGCTCCTTGAATGGTACCCCTGGTCTTATCCATATAAGTGCACCTCTGGCAAAGGCAGAATACGTTGTGGCGCAAATTATGCCCCACCATTTTGTGCGCAGACGGTCTACCTCCCTCTCTGTTAAGTGTGCCTCCTGTAAGAGGGCTACTTGGGCCTGTTGTCTCTTAATGTATGCACAAATGGAGTCCCACTTGCGGGCTGTGTGCATCCCCCTAACATTCAATGTGATAAATGTAATTTCTGTATTAGGGATTTTGTATGGCATGTAGCGTGTCTTAGAATCGGTGTTTACTCAATAACCCTTTTACCCGCTAAACCCACCCGCTAAACCCATCCATCCATCCACCACCCATTATTTACAGTTAATCTGCTTTGTCTCCTCGCCCAGTTGAGGACACCTGGAGGAGAAAAGAGAAGGGGTGGGTAAACTGAAACTCTGGGGAACTGTCCCAACTCTGGCGACCTATCACACGAAGCGATACGTCCAAACTGGTTTCTGTATGCAGAATTTAGTTTGTTAATGCAGGGTGGTGGCTTTGTTTCTCCCTGGACTCCGTTGTTGCGGCTGCCGGTCTTAAAAACAACATCAAGGAGGTGCCCCTTAGCACCTCACCTGTTCTTAGTCATCTGTTCCTGGATGGAATATCGTTCACTGTTACATCTGTTGTAGCCTGTCTGGACGATCCCTTTATTGCGCAGCCAGGATTGGATGCTGCTCCGTCTGCGCATATTTTGGTTCAAGGTCACGTCACCCTCCTCATGCGCCTCAGAAGACCGCTATTCCATTATATCAGTGTGTCCGCTGTTTGAGGGGTCACCATTGGAGTTGTCATCGAGCCTTCTCGAGACATGGGTGCATCACTGCCTTTGTCCTCCGAGCATTTTGAGGTGTGGGTCGCCCTCCATGTCCGACTCCCTCCATGCGGGACTCAGTGCTGCCACTGCTTGTAGTGCTTTCCTGCGCTCTGTTATTATTTGCGTGAGATCCGGGTAGCTGGTGATGGCTGAGCTGGGTTGCACGCTTAGTTGTGTGAGGGTAACTCTTCGGGAACGCTATCCCGAGCGTCCGGGCGGTCTAGCACCTCACTGGTCATTGTCGCACATAGGGTGCTGCAAGTGTTGCTCCACCCAGGCATCTGCGTCCCTTACGTCCGTGAAAAAGTGAGTTGCGCCATTGTGGATGATTTTGAGCTTGGCAGGGAAGAGGAGAGCATATTGTATGTTCATTTGGCGCAGGGCGCGCTTGACTGCGAGGAAGGTAGCTCTTTGTTGTTAGACAGCCCGTGAGTAGTCTGGGAACAGCATCACCTGCTTGTCTTCTACTTGTAGTCGCCCATGTTGTCTGGCTGCACGGAGTTTGGTGTCCCTATCGTGATAATGTAGGAGCTTCAAGAGGAATGGTCATGGGGGCAAACCTGGTTTTGGTTTGCCTGCTGGGACCCTGTGCGCCCTTTCTATAGAGAAGTAGGGTGTTAAATCTTTTGCAGGCGTGAATGTCGCAATCCGGGAGGTGATGTATTTGATCAGGTCTGTCCCTTCTGTCCCTTCCCGAAGATTCATAATTTGGATATTGCTCCTTCGGGAGCGTCCCTCCAAATCGTCTGTCTTGTTTTCCAACACCTTTATCCTTGATTGCAGATATTTTATAGCTTTGTGGTGTTGCTGCACGTGCGGTTCTATTCTGTGGATCGTTTGCTCACTCTGGGTGACATTATCTGCCAATTGCCTATGATTGTCACAAAGAATATTAAGGTCTGTGGCCAATTCTCCAAATTTGTTTTCCAACGTTACTCTTGAATATTCAATGGCAGCTAGGACCTGGTCTAATTTCCTGGACATGAAGTCTTCGCCAGGGGGTTGCTCTTTTGACCTAGTTGCAACAGGAGTCGAGGGAGTCGCTCTCTGCTGTTCTGGGGCGTGTTGTGTCCCCACTGCGTGCTGACAACCCATGGTGGGGGAGTTTCTCTTCTCCTCCCGCAGTAGTCAGTGCCTGGCGTCTCTCAATTCCAATCCCTTATCAATATCTAGCTCTTGGGTGAATGCGTCCAACCGGTGGCTCCTGACTCTCTCTGAGTTGTTGCGGTCCCACCTCACCTCTCTCAGATGCCCTTCGTGTAATGCTGCTGTACTATACGCGCGACTCACTGCTCAACTCTTTTGCTCCATCCCCTGCAAGCTCCCTCGCCATGTCTCTTCCCTCCTCTCGTATCCTGAGTCTGGAGAAGGCTGCCAGCGACGTCCCGGGGAGCTGCTCCTGTGCTACGACTTGTTGTCTGTGCCTGGGGGGCGATCTGTGACTCCGTCAAGGCTGCAGCAGTTCAATTGAGTCTTGGTCCTTCCGATGTGACTAATCTGCGCCAAATCAGGCTTGCAGCGATGGGGTGCCCCGCCTGCGGACGTACTTCCAGGCAGCGGACGAGAAGGCGTTCCCGACGTGCTGTTGACCAGGCAGAAGATTATATGCCCCAGACTCGCCGTTAAACAGTAAGAGCCATCTGGGCAGGGGGGCTGTTGTCCTGTCACTTTGACCCCTGAGGTCAGGGCGCGAAGATTGGTAGTGTGCTCCTTGCTCTCTCTTTCTACCTCCACACACCACAAGCTCTGCTGCCAGGCGGGGGGGCGGGGAATGTCCACCACGTCTTAGACCCTGGTCATTCCGCGCCGCCGGCAGTTAGAGGGCCTCCCCCACTCTGCCGAATTCTGCTGCGCGGCCCTCACCACGAGAGGTCTTACCCTCTGTGCTCCGTTCGGGTTGTGCGCACGTCTTCTCCGGCTTGATGGATGCAAATGCAAGGGAGCGGCCGCAGCTCTCCCACTCACATCGCCACCTCCCTCACCGCAGGGCGCAAGGAGACCAGGATTGCAGGTCGCACTCCTTCTCCACTGCATCGCAGCATGCGACATACCTGGAGCCCCAGCGCTAGAGGGAATCTGCCTGCACTGCTCACCTCCGATGACCCCTCCACCACCCAGTCCAGCTATGGCCTCAGCAGGGAACAGGTGCTCGACTCGCCCCCCCGGACACTCCCGCTCAGCTCCGGCAGGAGCGTCCTTTTGCCGGCATTGCGTTGCAGCCAGGCGAGTCCCAAAATAGTTCAGGGGCTCTGAATTCGTGCCCGGGCCCACCCAGCCTGGGGTCCACGTGACTGCAGCGCCGAGCCGACGGCTCGCGGGTCGTCCCTCCGCCCACTCAGATTCCTCTCAGGGAAGGTGGAGCCCAGAAGAGGGGCCCCACGCCGAAACACCCAAGACGTTGCGGTGCGTGTTTCACGACGCGCTGCCCTCGGGGAAGCTCCTCAGCATTCCGGTTCATGGGGATCCACGGTCCATTGGGGTCAATCACGGGGCCACCTCGTTCCTAACCGGCACCTCTGGTAACTGCCTCAGCGCCGTCCCCGACTGGTAGTCCAGGCCCTGCACCGGGATGGTGGCGCTCACTCCAGTCCCCTGAGGGTCGCGTCATTACCTGCTGATCTGCCATTTTATCCTGCAGCCTCCGGGAACCTCAAACAGACGTCCCAGCAATGTCGGCGCGGTCTGCGCCGGGGGTCCGAGTTCTCCGGGGCCGGCTCTGCATCATTCCGACCAGGTTCCGTTTTTGTTTGGGGTCTCCAGGTGCATGGGGCAGTTATTTGTGGCGATTGTACGGGCCACTGGCCGGAGCCTCAGGAAGAATAGTCCGGCATCTTGGCGGGCTTGGCCATGCCCCCCGTCCTGGGCATTTCCGTTGACATTACATCAAAAGGGGGAGAAAGAGGGTAGGACCAGGTTCACCCTCCTATCATTAGCACTAATCAAAAAAACTTTTGTGAGACAAAAGTAAGAAACCTGGCCGGTAGATAGTATTCACAATGCTCTTTGGGGTTGGAATATCTGTGTCATGTTGATAGAAAGAAAATGATATTTCTTTCTTGAGTCCGCTAACTCACCAGGGTTTCCCCACGGTGACATGCTTTATCATTGGGGCCATCCCAGTCCTCTACGGACTGAGGCGTGCTACGACTTGCGAACTACGTAGGAGCACTTTATTTCGTGATGGACTATGTGTGGTGCAAGTGGTGTTTGTGAATATGGAGTGGTATGATCTATGTGGGTTAACAATAATGTAATACATACAGCTGTGCAGGCACTAACAATTTTGAGAAGTTTTGAAGAAAGAAATAAGCAGCCTAATTCACTATTGAGCAGCTTTAACACGTCCATCCTCCCATAAGAGTTATAAATGGTGATCAAACCGAAGCATTTTAACGTATTTTACCAAACGTGCAAACTAAACATAAGGGAGAGAGAGTTAAACTATTCCCATTCAATCAATGGAAAAGAGCAATCATGCTTCTGAAACAATACTGTTGAAACTGGCCAGGTCTACCTGCTGTCTCTTCTATAACGATGCATCGCTGAACCGTGTTTAATATCCAGAAAATATGTAATAGGGTTCAGCTGGCATTCTTTTTTCCAGGTGGACATTCACTGGGAGACAGAGCAGAAAAATAACAGCCGTATGGAATTTTAGCCTAGAGTGTGATGTATATTTTAAATTGTGAAAACGTGTTGGGACTTAGGGAGAGAGTGTATGGTTCAGTAATAAAGATAAATCAGGCTAAAGAAAAACACCGCACTGTCTGTCAAAATCTATGGGGAAAAACACATGGCAGGCACTGTTTCACATTCCACGTGTTCAACGCGCAGAGTATTTGCCTGCGTGGTAAATCCGCATTGGATAGCCTATGGTTTTTTCTAAAGTATGAAAGTCATACCATTTCGCTCATGCACTGCATTACTGTAATTGCTTACAATTCTTTGAACGCACAATTGGTTTGCAATTCGTCAATCGTGACATCTGAAAATGTACGGTGATAACCTAAGCATGCCATCATACATCAAGCTCTGAGCTCTGCAGAAGGCAGTAACCTGGTTGGCACCACGCAGGCCGATATCGGCTTTCTATGCATTTAGTAGGTATATAACTCGTATTTATGTGCTGGAATCCACGACGGTACACAAACCCTCACCTATTCCTCCTCGGCCAGTGTAGTAAACAAGCACCTTTGCGCCTGCCTTTTAGTTCGTTATTCAATATGGATGCTCCGTGGATAATCATCTATGCTGCAAGGTTGACAAAATGTCTGTTTTGGTATTGCATTGTATTATAACATTTATATAGTGCATCACATCTCGACGTGGGGTGCTGAAGCACTGGCCTACATGGGTAGCACGCCACATCATGTAGGACGTGTGTTTGGAAGGGGGTTGTGGGAAGTGTTTCCATGTCATGCTTGAGGACCACCGTGGTCCAGGGGATGCAGAGCTTGGTATTGTAAAGGATGAAGAAGTGTGGGAGATAATCGCAGAGTTTATGGTTTTTGGTATGGTTGAAGCTTTGCTCGGCTCTGTTGGTTCCTTCATGGAATTTCTCATGATCACAGTCCACTAAGCAGGATTTTCCATTCTGAGATTTTTATATATTCTTATGGTCTTGAACAGGCATAGGTAGAAGAGAGAAATGGTCAGATCTGCTGGGGAGGACTTTGTTGCAATCATCCCTTATACGAATATCATTGTGCGATGATAAGAATCAATCATAGAATGCAGATAGTTGGAACCTGCCATGGTAGACTAAATGAGGGTCCGCGGGTGGCTAGCAGTATGTGACGGATCTCTTCAGATATTCAATGCCTGTTCAAAAGATGATTGCTGTTATGAACTGGTGCATTGCTGTTTGAGAGACATGGACATTCTCTCTTAGGTGAGTGTAAGAGGGCCAAGTAGCATAAGGGAATTACTATGCTGGTTGTCTGCACAACTCCTAAGCGCTACAGTATTAATATTATTGAGGGCCAAGAGGGTTAGGAATTCACATTTTGATATAATACTCAAGCTGAACGCAGGTCAGCCCTTTGTAACTTATCTGGACATAGCAATTTTTTGTAGTAATTGTGAACATGATGAGAGTGCGCTGTTCTAGCTGTAGGACTTTAAATTGTACCTGAAGGACTGATTATTGTTCCAGGTTCCCTCTCAGGATTCTGGGATTCTGGAATTATATTGGAAACAGTCATGCTCTCATCTCTGTTGAACTGCAAGTCTTGTGGATGCTTCGAATCTTAGCTGGTTGTGAGTGCCAGATCTTGCCAGCTTGTATTGAGAGAGCAGTGACTCATATTATTTTGTTATACTAATTTCGTTTGATTCTCTGCGGCGCAAGCATACAGTGTAATGTCCTATTTTGTTTACATTGCTTGAATTTGAATTGTATTCATGAATTAATGAATTCAGAGTTTTTTTAAGCATGACAGCTGCCCTAACGGGCGTTCTGACTTTGACAAGGCACAATAATTGGAACGAGACTAGAGAGTGTGGAAAAGCCATTTTTTTAACTGCTTACGGATCTGATTTTTTCTGCAGTGTGGTCTAAGATTAAAGGACTATCATTCCATGCCTTGCTGAGGGATAGGTAAAAGATCCGTCCTTCCTTTAGCAAGGTTGACCCCTAGTAATCTTAAGGAGGCATGCCTCTGAAAACCTTAGAGTTCTTAAAGGCAAGTAGGGAATCAGCATTTCACAGGGTACAGTAGCATAGTCTAACCTTACTGTAATCAAGCATCTACAACAATTTACGTAGTCTCCATCATTTTTCTTGGTGAGTGTAATTAGTGGAGTGGTGTGGCTCACTGGTTAGAGGTGGCAGACCCGGAAGCAGAGAACGGACCGGGACCAGGGTTCAATTCCCGACGCAGCAGGGTCGTGGACTAGGGTCAGCGGACTCGATAATTCTCGCCTTGGTACCTACTCTAACCAGGGATCACACTCGGCAACTCTGGGCATTAGCTTGCCTCATCTCTACAACGGCCCCCCACATTCGCCGGTGATGCCTGGTTTTACCTTGGAGATACCCAGTAGGGACCATCTCACAGGGATAGCCAGGACGGGTTCCCCAGCGGTCTACAGCGCCATGACGCCTCAGGGCAGCAGTGCGCTTTACAAGACACATACATACACATACAGACATACATAATAAGCAGGAGCAGGCCCCTGCAGGTGACAAGATTTGAGGATCAAAGGACAGCTCAGTATCACACTTGACACTCAGGTCCTTAGCAACAGATGTAGGCTATGGAGAAACCCCCAATTCAACAGGCCTCAAGTCATTGGACATGGCTTATGAGCATTACTGAAAATAAACATTACCATTTTCTCTGAGCAGCATTTCAGATGGTTGTGTGTCAATAAATCAACTACTTTGTTTCAACATGACCCAAAAGCCTTGGCTGTGTCTACCAGGTTAACGTCAAAAGGCAAAACAAGCTGCATGTCATCTGCATAAGATTCTAAGCTGATGTTGTGATCCCAAATTTTAGAGGCCGATAGATCTATGTTAAGAGTAAAAAAAGGCAAGCTCGAAGAGGATCCCTGTGAGACACCATACATTAGTGGTTTATGCCATAAGAAAAAGGCTGAGAGAGTCAATGATTGTTCACTACTGCCCAGAATAGATTGCATCCATCTCAAATCATCGGAGCCATAAATGCCAATGTCGACTAGCAGCTGGAGTAGAATTATATGAGCCTGTGTCTTGAACGCTGCGGAAAACTCCAACACTATCAAGGCAGGGCTCTGTCCCTGACCTAAGCTACTTTTAATCAATTCCGATACATCCAGCCGAGTGGTTTTGCATCTTGGTCTAAAAGCCGATTGAGAAGGGTGGAGAAGATCATGTTGTTCCAAGTAATCTGATCCCTGTTGTTTTATTAGCTTCCCCAACAATTCAGAAACAGCCGGGAGGAAGAATATAGACCTTGAACATGAGAGAATAGCAGGACCCGTAAACAACTTTTTTAGAAGTGGCATCGTTTGGGTGTTGGGCATAGCAGCAGTCATTAATTACAAATTAAAGAGAGCATTCATAACATAGTTAATACCCTCTAAAGCCATTGCTAGGAAGTTAGCTGGACAAGGGTCTAAAGGGGAACGCAATTTACATGTCAAGATGCTCCTGGCCGATTAAAGGATTAAGGAAGAGCACTATATACTACATAACTGCTCTTGACTTAAGGAAGAGTACTATTTAATCCATAAAATGCATGAAACAGTGGTTTGATGTGATTTAGCTTTTATAAAGCGCAAACAATTGCCCAGAGGGGACTAAGCAAGTCAATTAAATTGTCCAATAAAAGGGGGCCCAATCCTCAAGGAAAAATTTTAATCCTGGAAAGCCATCTGTGCTCCAAATCTCCAGTCGCAAAACGGACAAAACCTTTTAGAACATTGGGATTGTA
>NW_028244542.1:0-74635 GCF_964263255.1 Lissotriton vulgaris
AATGCGGGAACTTTTCTGCGCATGCGTCAACTGCATCTGCGTAGTATGATGTCTTTTTGCTTTTGTTGGGAATTCTTTGCAGCTGCGCAATAGTGCCTAAAATGGCCGCTTTGAACGTCACGTGCTACTGCATATGCTTTTGCTTAAACTAAACCTTGTGTGTTTTTCTTAACTGCTATTGCAATAGTTAAAATAAAGTAATGAGAATAGAGTAGAAATAAGTGGTACACAGTGCATTCATTTATTTTCGTTTTCTGATGTCTTTCTTTAATTTTACTATTAGATCGTATTTGGGCCTGAAGGGTGACTGGTATCGCCATCTTGAAATTTTGATTGTGCATGTGATGGAGCAGATTTCATCTGCAGTCAGGCATTGGCTTATTTGTTGTGCTTCAGACAGACTGCATTTAAATTGCCACGCACCTTTTGGTGCAAGTTAAAAACATGGCACATGAAAAATATGAAAGTGAGGCCTATTCAGTCTGTAATTCTTTTGCAGAATTAACATGTGTTTTTTTCAATGTAGAGAAAAGTGACCTTTTTAGCTTTGAATAATAATAGAATGTGTTTCTCTCTTCCCAGCTCATCCCTTATAATCTACATCCATTATTCCTGTCTTAAAAGACTTTGACTTGTTGCATATTTTGATAAATATTTTCAGTTAATAACACCTCTTTTTCTTTGTTGCACATTGCACATTTATTTTGCATGTTGTCATAAATAATAGAAAAGCTGCTTTACACTAGTAGCTTGGCTAGGTAAACATTTATAAAGGGTATTAGTATAGAGTTGGGAAACATAATGGGCTGATTTACATGAAATTAATATTATCTTTGTGTTTGTTTTATTTTGGGGCCTACCATTAAATGGCTGCCTGTGAAACCAGCAAGGCTATGGCTTGCTTTGAAAGAGAAGAGAGCATGCGCAGACTGTGGCAGCTTGACTCAAACTGCGGAAGGAGTCAAGGACAGCTTGAACTGTACATTCTTGTGATTGTGCCAATGTACCAGCTAACTAAAGTATCCGTCCTACTGCGCTGTGAAAGGAAGGTAGAATTAGAATGAAACATTTTTCCTAGTAAATGTTGCAAATGTTTATAAATGTATTATTCATGTATGCTTCTTTTGTTAAAACTGGTAAAGTCAGGTTTTTTAGAATGAGTCAGGGTTGTGAGAACTCATGCCATCATGACTGACTGATCACGTACAGGTTTTCCTGAAGTTGAAACATTTTGTGTAGTCTGCCAAAATTTTGTGTATAAATTCTGACCTCTCCGGAGGAGGGGCTGGCTTTCTCAGCTCAGCTGGCTTCTAGGCTCATTAGGGGGGTGTGTGAGCTCTTGAGAGAAGGAACAGATTAGGCCAGACATCCTATGGGTTAGGTACGAGATCGTCACGGGTGCATGGGCGTCCGAGGAGAGTCAGGGGGAGGTTTCTTGCTTCCACGTCATATCTTGGCACTGCAGGCCACATTCCTTTGAGGTCTGGTGAAGGGCGGGCTGTCTCCCTCCTTTTTGCTCTTTAGACACAGAGATGCACAGAGCATCAACAAATAGAAAGGCTTTTTAGATTTAGATGCTAAACTTTAAGTTTATGCTTTGACTAATTAATTAGGTCTGAAAAGATTTATTTGACTTATGCATTTATTTCTCTTAACCCCTTCAGTGCTGATGACGAGCCCAGGCTCGTCATGCAGCACGGTGCTCGTGTGCTCATGACGAGCCTGGGCTCGTCATGAGCCGTGGAACGCTCACACGCGGGGCTAATTCCCCCGCTGTGCTGAGCGTTCCATTGCGTGGGCGGGTTCATGACGAGCCCAGGCTCGTCATGATCACATGAGCACCGTGCTGCATGACGAGCCTGGGCTCGTCATCAGCACCTCGGCGCCGTGCGCGCCCCCCTTCCCCCCCGCACAGTGGGGAAATTAGCCCCGCGGCGAAGGGGTTAATGGGAGATTTTTGCAAACTATTTGATTTTTGATTAGCCTTGCAAGACTATTTTTCTTAGAAACTCTTTAAGAGTTTTGACTGAAGTTTTGCACAACATTTTCTATCCTATATGTAATGCTTATATGCAGACTGTAATGTGTTCTGTATTAATGCTATTTTTCCTGTTTTCCAAATTCTGTAACCTGATTGATATTTTACTAATGAATAAAGGGTCAAAGAAAAACCTAACTTTTGACTAGAAAATAAAACCCTTTAAATATTCAACAACTCTCTTTATTGGCTCAAATAATAATTGCATTTTTGACTGTTCATCTTTATTTAAAGTCTCCTGAAGGTAATACATGGTGTGAAGGGCCCAACACCTTTTGAGCGGTAAATTAGAGGTAGCAGGAAGGTTTTGCATTGAGAAATTACCAGAAGAAATTACAGCTCCATCAGTTTTTGCTGGAATACTGCACAACCTCGAACTATGTCATTGAAAAGGTGCCAAGTTTCATCTCACCAGAGATGTGCCTTTTGACCTGGAGAGGGGAAGAAAAAGACTGAATGAAAATGTATACATAGTATATGAAATGAATGTGAAATGTTGCCGGGTGGATTAAAAGCATGGAAAAAAAAAATTAAGGGTAGGAACATTAGAACGATTAAGTCAAAGAAAAGTGACTTCATACTAGTATGGTGTGATGACTTCCCCCTGTCCTACTGACCAATCGAATGAAGGGAATACACGAATATTGAAACATTGGGGGGTGGTACATACCCTGGAAAATTGTATAACTAAGGTAGGCTTAGTCAATTAGATTGTCCGACTTGTCACAGACCTGTCACTGACCCAACGTATGCTGAAGGAGATCGTGGATGTCATCAAGAGCAGAGGGCTGGTCGAGCACTCTGACAGAAGGATCAGGAGAGAGCTGAAGGAGAAGAATCGATCCATTAGTGGGCACAGAGAGTAGCACCAGAGACATTGGTGTTACACTTAGAAGAGGTTACCTGTCCTGTCCTGCACCTGTCCTGACCTGTTGGCTCCTGTCTAGTTCGTAGCCCTTTCTTTCCAGCTCGTGGCCGGGGTTGGTCCTCGCACCATTCTAGGTAAATATAAATGTGTGTGGTATGTCCTTGTACTGTTTTCCCCTTTTCACCCTTCCCAGGTACCAATGTCTAGAAATGTAACTAAGTCTCCAAAGATTTTTGTTTTGATCATTATTTTTATTCTTGAGCTACTGTTGATTAGTATGTATTGGCATTTGACTCACAAAATATTGCATCAGTAAATGTTTTAAAACTTTCCTGAGTCTGTGGTCATTCCATGAAAATAAAAGTAAATTGTTTTCTTTATACCTATTATTTTACTTGATCCACTAACCTGGATAACTTAAATCCACAGTGACAAGGAACAGGTAAGTTATGGTGTACAGGTATAAGTCATTATAAGGTGAATAATTCCTGATTGGCAGCGGCAAATAGATTACCGGCTTATTGTGTGTATGTTTATGGGCCCAGGTGAGTATGTTGTAATATGAGTAAACCAAGCTGGTAATCTCGCGCCATCAATGGCACTGTAATTCACAGCACTGCCAGGGCTAATGGGTGGTGCAAGCTGCAGTGTCCTTCTAACGAGGGCCCAGGCACATCAATTTACACCTTAAGCACTGAACGATGGAGTCCGCCAAACCATCTCTGACTGTGCACAGGGGTCAGAAGCAGGCTGCATTCCTTTGTTCCACACTGTGAGCTGAGGGGGGCTTTCTGCCCACCCCAAACCTTACTCAAAGCTGCCTGCCCTAACAGGTACAAAGCAGAGACTAATAAGAGTTCTGCTTGCTGGAATGAGTTATCCCATAGAGTGCAGTACTAACGTCGCATGAATAATTGTATTTTGCATTGCTAGAACATGTCAGTACTTTCTATTCCTTGTCCTCCTGCGGGGTCAGATGTAATCCAACATTATGTAACAAAACCGAACTATTGTGACACCATGATTTAGCAATTCCAATCATTACTCAGCTAGTTAGGCTACCCATATTCAGCACTCTCTAATCACTGTCCAGCCTCAAGGCCACGCATGACAAACGCTCCTGACACTTCCTTTCAAGATTTGGAAAGCACCAGCTTGAGTAGAGTCCGAAGTCTTTGAGTAGATAGATGAAGGCTGGATTAACACTCAAGAATGAATGCTCTGTTTGAACAGACCTATTTTACAATTGTTTTCGTTTTAACTTCTCTATATAAAGCTTTATTTGGCATAATGGCTAAAAACGATGCCTGATTTACTGTCAGCTATTTCGTCTCTATTCGGGAATTTTCAGTTCCCAGTTATTTTTATCCAAACTGAGGTTGGTGGTGCTGAACATTTCTGTGTGAGCAGCATCTCCTTAGCAAGCTCTTTGTTTCAAAGACAATGTAGCATTCTTGCTTCCTCCTTCGCGCTGTCAAATGTCCTCTTGAGTTTAATCTTACCACAACGATTTACTGTAGAATTATGCCTAGAATAGTTAAATTGCTTTCTTAATAAAACTGGCAAACAAACAGACTATTACTCTCAAGCATCCTTTTAGCGAGGAAAGAGTATTCATATATTAGGAATCTTATATTGCATTAGTTCACAACACACATAAAACGATGTATGAATCTATGTTTTCCCATGTTGTAAACTTTGGGCAGCTCCATTTCTGAGGCCTACAGACTCCATGACCCAGGAATATTGTGATAGATTCTTTTTGCAGTGTTAGGCGCTCTAGTTAGGCCAGTCTCTGATCACTCTGGAAGTAGGTGGTCATCCCAGTATCTGATATGATATATGACACGTCACTAATATGACCTATTAAGTTTACTCTTTCCCATATTAGGCAATGTTGCCAAAGTGGGAAAGTGCATCCAGGATCTCTGTAGTTACTGAAAATAATGGACACCCACTCCTCCATCTATTCATTGACCTGACCTTGTTTGTGGAGTGGTGTGGCTCACTGGTTGTGGAGTGGTGTGGCTCACTGGTAATAGACGGCCGACCCGGAAGCATTGAACCGGCCGGCGACCAGGGTTCAATTCCTGACGCGGCAGGGTCGTGGACCAGGGTCAACGGACTTGATAATTCTCGCCTCAGTGCCTACTCTAACCAGGGATCACACTCGGCAACTCTGGGCATTAAGCTTGCCTCATCTCTACAACGGCCCCCCACAGACGCCGGGGATGCCTGGTTTCACCTTGGAGATACCCAGAAGGGACCATCTCACAGGGAAAGCCAGGACGGGTTCCCCAGCGGTCTTCAGCGCCAGGACACCCCGAGATGGGGTAACAGTGCGCTTTACAAGCATCATCATTACATTTGTTTGTAGCAGAATATTTGCCAGAGACCTCTTGCTACAAAATGACTAAAACATATGAAGTTATGATTGAAGGCCTCTTCAAATTCTTAAACATAAAACCAAGACTAAACTTCTGAACCTTGGAGCTAGAAGTGGGTACTACAGAACGCTACTGGCCAAGCTCAGAAATATCTAGTAAGCTAACCTGGCCTTTATATCTCACCTGGATTCAATCAAAAAAGTGCAATATCTATACACCTACATAAATGTTACTGCTTGCTTCTGCTGTCGAACCCAGCAATAGTAAGATAAATAAAACACACAAATAGGCTTTTCTACAAAAGAGAGAGGGGGTTATTTACATGGAGCTTGCGCCACATTTGCGTCACTTTTCCCATGCTAAAAATGACGCAAAAAAGGTGCAAGGGCCTTGTAAATCTGCCCCAGTATTTTTAAGTAATCATGCAAAAGAGTGAAGCATGCTCCATTATGCCTAAAAACTTCCTAAGTGCAGCTCAAAAGTCAACTCAGATATTGCTTTCCATGCAGCAGGATTTAATGTGTTGTATTAGCATGTTCCCATACATTTTTTCTTGATTGATGATTCACAATATCAGATTTTATTCACCAGGGTGATTTTTATCCCGCGCGTTGTGCACAACAGAGTGGGGGAATGTTATCTGTTGCTACAAATACGCGATTCAATTTTAAGATGTAAGCTCCCCTCTTGAGAGAGAAGTGTGGGAGAGGTGTGGCGTAGCGGACAGAGCAACTAGAGGTGTGGCGCAGCAGCCAGAGCAGCAGACTCAATAGCACAGGGTTCATGGTTTGATCCGGGACAGTAGCCCAGCTCAGCACCATGTGACTCTGGTAATAGCTCACTTAATCTCCCCGACGGCCCCAAGTGCCTTCCGACCCTTAGAGGTGATTTAGTTTGCGTTTTACAAATACTGGACTGATTGATTGGTTGATGTTTGTTCCTTGGGTATATCCTGCTAATTTTACTTAAGAACGGTCAATATAGTGAACATTGGTCAACACAATGAACTCCACAATTTTTGTCATAAAACGAATTACATTTCCTACAACTATGGATAGTGAAATAGAGCTTCTTCTCAGCTGTGTTTTTATAAAACCTTGCTGTGAGAGTTACACCCTGTTGTTATTATCCATTGGAACACCTTACTTGACTTAATCTAACTCGTAGGTTAATGGAGTCCAACTCTTTAGCTGCACACCGTTTATGGAACCCACATTTTGGTTATAATGTTAAGTAGGCCCGATATCTTCATACCACTTGGGATTTTTATCGTATCTCTAGTTTTGTCAAAGGCAGTCTATTCAATTGGCAGTTCAATATGATTGTTGTGCCCGACAATAGAGAACAATACTCTGCTACAATCTCTTAAGCCCAAATCTGTGCTTGTATTATAGAACTGTCCGTGTGGTGCATTTATTCTGCATAACATCAGCAATACCACAAGTTTCAGAGAGACCCACAACCTGCGCCATCTTTAATCTGTAAAATGCAGTGGCAAGTGAGTGGCAATCCTTGACTCTTACAGATACACAAATGAATTAAACTGTGGGAACTCTATGACTTAGTATCCGATATTTGGAACTCAGTAAAAGCTTGTGCAGTGTTTTGTTCTCAGTAACAGGTCTTCTGTTTAGTCAGTACGCAGTTTTTGAAGTTTTATATAGTGCTGCGTGTACTTTTATGGTTACTTCAGAGTGCTGTACAAGAAAAAATGGCAGAACGCCTTGCTGATGGTGCACGGGTAGTCCAATCATTGAAATGAAAGACTGTCCAATATTCTTTGATTATGAACTCCCAGGATTTCATAACTTTTCTGAAATGCATGTAATTTGTCTCTGGTGAGGGCCGGGCCGGTTACCGGGCGTTTAGTGTGTTGCCAAGCTGTGGGCTGATTTTGTTGATGGCGATCTGCGTGTGCTTAAAACCATTCGTTTTGCTTTGTTTATTTAGAAGCACATGCAGGTCCCATTCAACTAAATCAGCCCCCACCGCAGTGAAATCAGCCACCAGCTTGACAGCACACCAAAAGGCCCGGTAGCTAGTTCGGCCCTGCTCTGGTGTGAGACTTGAGTGTAGTTAATTCACAATCTGCCATTTAAAGGTTATTTGGGTACTGAGGGAAGCACAGTGCCTGACTCAAAGGAAAAGGAGCAGACTCCCTGTGCAGTAACAGGTATAAATGAGTTGGAATAAGTCACCAGCCAAGTCAAATAGGGGGTCACCTCATCTGACTAGTTACAATTTGATATTTCATGGAAATAGCATGAGGCAATTTAGAGACTCTGAACTATTGGCTGGTGCTACCAGACCCTTATTTTCCCTCAAGGAAACTCAAAACTAACAAGATCTCAAAGTTCGGAAACTTTCTGCAAAGTTTTGCAGAAAAGCTCCAGGAGGAGACCAGCTCGACATTGAGTCAAGTCATCGTTATTGAATCACAGACACATTGACCGTGCTAGTTTGTCCCACTGGAAGCTCTGGTGTTCCGTGTCGTCGAAATTGAGGACATTGAGGACTAATAGTGGCTCATTGAGGCATCTCTCTGCAGCAGGCCACCATCATCGAATCGAACAACAGATCAGAGGAAGCAGAGGACTCGTCCTCCAGAGAAAAGCTCCAAGTAAAAGACTAAGTCCAAATGTAAACTTTTGACTGGGATCTAGACCTCTGGTTATTCAACCTGCACTCTATCGAGGTTGACCTAAAGGTTTAAATTTGTTCTGGGGACGCTACAATGGACAATATTTAATTCCATCTTTAAAAATGTATATCTCTAGTTCCCTCCTATGGACTTTTGTTGTTTTGGCGTTATTTTAAAGATAAAAATATACTCAATTTACATAAATTGCTGTGGAATTTGTATTGTGTTGTGGTTTGTATTTATTTGCTTTTTTGTCTCCTAAGTTAAGCCTAACTGCTCATTTGATAAGCTACCAAGGCTTGAGGAAGGATTAATTTATTGATATTTGATTGGACATACAATAATCCACTTTCCTTCAGCTATTTAGAAGTAAATGCTACAAACACCAGTCCACAAAAACATAACACTATTGCTATTCACCAACTATACTTCTAAAGTTAGTATAGAGTGAATAAACTCCAGATCATTCTTGGAGCAAGTCGAGCATCCCATATATTCACTCAAAAATAACACCTCATCAGAAATAATGTTAATAGGATACATTTTTGTCCAGTGTCAACATGCATGGTGTTTGTGATGGCTCAAGGTCCATTATGAATGTGGCATACATGATTGTGTATGTACTTATATTGGTTTGCTACCCACAACAGTAATGCAACACATGCTGATGCTGTCTGTTCTGTGCCCTGTTTGGCTTATTGGTGCATGAGCCTGTGACCGCCATATTTGGTGATGCATCACCCATTTACTAGAATTGCACCATGAGTGACCAGACACTCCAGCCTTTCTCTTTACATCTCACATGTTGCTGTGCAACTATCCTTCTGTATGTGTGCCACTTTTCCAGGATGTGTCACACCTTCTGCCATCATGTGTTCACCCATTTCTGATGCTGCATCTCCAGTGACCCCGCAACCCCTAGTACCCAGATTGTGCCACACACAAGCGTCCAAAATCTTCCTCCGTCCATCCATCCTTTGTTACGGCTGGACGCAGCTTGTTCGTGCCTCCGTTGCACCACCTCCATGGCAAAGGCTGGACAGACTGCACCTGGACTGCAAACAGCGCCCAAACGCCTGCAACCCAAAATGGCCACTTCATCAGACTGCACAATGAATACAGCATCCTCCAAGCACTCAACCACGGACACAATTCCTCCTGCTAACAGGCTACCATGCAACACACCCAAGGGCACTTGACCTGCTGCAACTTCAACTTCTGCAGCATCTGGACCACAAATACATTGACCACAGGACCCACCACCTCGGCTGCATCCCCCTCTACACCCGCTCCATTTGCTAACACGCCATCAAACTCTGGGACCTCCTAGCCTCAACCACCCCCAATGTTGCCTTCCTGACAGAGACCTGGCTGAACGTCACTGCCACACCAGACATCGCCCTTGACATCCAAGAGGGGTACAATGTCTCCCGCTGAGACAGCACCAAAAGAGTGGGTGTGGGATTCGCGCTCATACACAAGGACTCTCTGGGAGTCACGAGCAACACCAACAACACCCTCACCACCGCTGGGCATCTAAACTTCCACTCAACACCGACCCCAAAACAGCCGTCAGATTAACTGTCGTATACAGACCACCCAGACCCCAGCACACTGTCCAGCAACACCAACAGCCACATCATTAGCAGCCATGGCCTCACCTCCACAGGCCACATCCTCCTTGGGGGCATGAACTTCAGACAACGGCATCGCCAACTCCACTGCCCTGATTGACAACCTGTGGATACTCGGACTTACACAGCTCGTGACCACAACCACCCACGTTGTTGGATACACACTGGACCCCATGTTCTCTGCAAATCACCACGTCTCATTCAACAACACACCCAAACATTACTGAACTGACCACAGATGCATCCACTTCACATTAAGGAGGGCAACCAGACAACACTGCACCCAACAGTTGCCTCACCTCTGCTGGCTCAGATCCACCTAGGACCAACAGACCACCACCCTCGGCCACGGACCAACCACCGACCCCACCAACACCGCCCCCATCAAACTGAAACAGTGGATGTACAACTGGGCCGACACCCTTTACCCACTCAATGACTCTGCTATCCATCACACCTACAGGGAAGGCCCTTGGATCACCAAGGTCCACCTGGCCCCAATACAAACCTGTCGGAAAGTGCATGAGGACTGGTTCCGCACCCGTACACCAGACAGCTGCACAACCCACAAGCACACCACCCACAATAACCACCAACTCATCTGGAGTGACATGGGGATCCCCTTCAGGGACTGCCTACACAACAATGCAGACAACACCAAATGGGTCTTCTACATCATGAATGACCTCCCTAACCCCAGCTCCTACACCAACAACATTTGACTATCCCAAGACGTGTGTGAATCACTGACCACCTCCTTTCCTCGCAAGATCACCACCATCCCCAACAGCTTTAACACCAACACCCCCTCATCCTCTGCAAAGAGCACCACCCCTGCTACCCCCACCCGCACCATCAACTTGACCGCCTGCTCCAACATCAGCATAGTGAACACCATGAAGACCATGATCTCCATCCACTCCAGGTCACCATCTGACCCATGACCTCAGCACGTTTGGACATAGCAAGCACAGCCATGTCACACCATCTCTGATTGACATTCAGATTCTCTTTCAAGACTGCAACCTTTCCGGAGAGCATGAAGCACACCGAGAACAACGCCCTACTGCAGCAACCCAAGATGGACCCCAATTACCTCAATAGCTTCATGCACATCTCCTTGTTCCCTTTCCAGACAACAGTCAAGGTGGAAAGTGTCAGCGCACAGCTGACCACCTACCTCAAGGGCAAAATACATCCTGGAGACATCCCAGTCCGGCAATTGCTGCAACCACAGCACCAAAATTGCCCGCATTGCCACTAACAACAACATCTGGATCCTGAGGGACAAAGGAGGAACAGCGGCACTCATCCTTCTGGACCTATCAGCATCCTTCAACACGGTGTGCCACTGCACCCTAACAGCACGCCACCACGTGGCTAGCATCGAAGAGTAGGCCCAGGCCTGGACCACGTACTTCCTCTCCCGCTGTACCCAGAGCGTCCGACGCACACCCTTCCGCTCCAAGACCACCGAGATCATCTGCCGCCTCACACAGGGATCATCTCTCAGCCCAACGCAGTTACATATCTACATGCCACCACTCACCCACGTTGCTCAACAACACAGCCTCAACATCGTCTCCTTCACATACAACACCCAACTGGTCGTATCCCTCACCACTGCTCCCCACACCACCAAAGCCAAACTCCAGAGGGGAATGAATGCCCTTGCATAATGGATGAAGGTCAGCAGGCTGAAGCTGATGACAGATAATTTGGAGGACCGCATCCTCAGCACCACCACATCATCCAGGGACAACTCCTGGTGGGCAACTTCACTGTGAACTGCCCCAGCAAGCACACAACCTGGGGGTCATCCTCAACTGCACCCTCGCCATGACCCATCAAGTGTTAACTGTCTGTACTTCATGCTTCAACATCCTCCGGATACTCTGCAGGATCTTCTAACGGATCCCCTGTGACACAGGAATGAGCATCAACCAGCCCCTCGTCACCAGCAGACTCGACTGCAGCCACAACCTGTATGCATGAACATCATGGAAGCTCCTGACACGGCTGCAACACATCCAGGAAGCCTCGGCACAACTCATCATTGCCGCCCCCTGACGCTGTCACAGCACACCACACCTGAGAGGCCTGCATTGGCTCCACAACATGAGGATCACCTTTAGACTCATCATCCACGCACACAAACCCATACCCAACGCCGGCCCAGCATTCCTAATCAGCCAACTCAGCTGCTACATCCTCACCCACAGCCTACACTCTGCTGACCTTGTTCTCACAACAGTTCCATGCATCCAGAACACCAGCACCGGTGGTAGATCCCTGTCCACCTCGCCGCAAATACCTGGAACACTTTCCTTCACGACTACCATCTGACCCAGGATATGTTGGCCTTCAGAGGACTCCTCATGACCTGACTCTTCGATCAGTAGCAGTCCCCTCCCCATCCCCCAGCCCTTGGAACACCCACAGGTATGTGACGTACTTTACAAATATCCAGAATGATTGGGAGTCACAATATCATCTGCAGGACCATCTTCATACTCCTCACCCACTGTCAGTAGGCACTCCACATCCTCTGGCCAACAGACACAATTTATGGACATCTCCCATCCCACACCACATTGCCTGAGGTACATCCAGCCTGCCTTGCCCTGTGCAACTTTTCTCGCATCCACAGTCCAAATGCATGCATAGAAAATTACTAACACATCAACTAAGAGACCTGGTAGACCCTCACTCGGAGAGACACATTAACCATGACCGGTAGACCTTCATGTGACTTCAGTAACTGTCTGTCAGAGCAGTATGGCAAGCCAGCCCACCCACCCCTCCCCAGGTGGTAACAATCATGCGTGAGTATTTCCCTCCATGGATGTAGTTTATCATACATGGTGAGCTATGTATCTCGACAACCAGACTCAGTTCCCACTGTTTGGATGGCTTGAGTTTGATCTGCACTCTGGCGTACTTTGACATATCCCTCCACATATGTTGTTGACTCACATCAAAAAGGACTCTCCATCACTACGTAATGTGTTTGATAGGTTTAATTCTCCATCTTGTCAGTGAATTGTGAGTAGGGGTTAAGTGCTGTACAGAAAAGTGAGAGATCCAAAGATCACAGGGAGAGATGTGATGCCTTGCAGTTTTAGTCACCAGAGTCAAGACCACAGTGTTTGGCATCATTGGTCACACTCCGACCAGCAAGTCCATGTGGGAGAATCAGACAGTCAATAAGGTGATGCTGTTGCACACATTGGCAAGATGCCAGACCAGGTGACCTGGGAGATGCGCATGGCCCTCTGCCTCTCACTGTCTTTTGCGTGGACCCTCATGTGCAGGCCTTGACGATGCCTGGGACTCTCCGTTGGATGATTCTGCCTCCTCCTCCCTCCCTGTGGGTCTTTGCAGTCTTTGCCTAGATGTTTCTGGCCTGGTGACACAGGGAGGGTGCTGCATGTTGTCAGCAATCCGACGGAGTGAGTGTCTAATGTCCGTGGAGAAGCGTGGCTCAGTGGTTAGAGGCGGCAGACCCAGAAGCTGAGATCGGCCGTGGACCAGGGTTCGATTCCCCGCCTCGGCGGGTCTCGGGCTCAAAATTCCATGGAGTTGACAATTCTCGCTCCGGTGCCTACTCGACTCACAGGGTCACACTCTGCGACTCTGGGCAATAGCTAGCTTAATCTCCACTACGGCCCCTCGCGGTGGGATGCCTGGCTTTCACCTTGCGGATACCCGGCCGGGGTATCTCACAGGGGAATACCAGGACGGGTTCCCTAAGCAAGCGCCTTGAGACCCCTGGGTTAAAGTGTTGCGCTATATAAATCGAAACACATTTACATTTACATTTACTTATGCACCGCCAAGAGCTCAGCCAGTGTTGCCTCCATCCGTCCGAGTTGTCATCTTTGACTGGCGTGTTGCTCGGCCTGCTGTTTTTTTAAATCGATGAGGGCCCCCACTCCCTGGCTGAACTCCCTGGTGTCCCGCCGGTAGTCCAACATGATGTTTCTGAGTTTAGACATACCAGGCCCTGCAGCTTCCTGGTCAGGTTCTCGCCTCCACCTTGATCCACTCCCAACACCCCTGCCCACACGAGCCGGGCCTGCTGTTGAGGGCACATCAGGGTGCAGGGACCCCTGAGGGTTGACAGTGGTGGTGTTGTCTGCCACCTCCTGGGTGCCCGGTGAACTGTGCCCCTCATTTTCAGACTGGTTCAGTTGTGGATTGTGTGCAGGGTTCCGAGCTGGGATGTGGCGGGAATGGGTGTGGTGGTTGGCGCAGATGCCTCTGATCCAGCTGCTGCACGGGTTTGGGATCCAAAGGGGCCAGGTTGGTTGGGGTCATCCATGGAGTGGTGAGTAAGGGTGGGTGTAAAATCCCTTTCGCGGGCGAATTTGTGGATTTTCCGCGATTTCGCGATCCGCGAATCTCACGAAATCGCGGGAAAATCCGCGAATCAGCGGGGACGAATTTTCAGCCAAGCAAGGGTTACAGCAGCAGGTGCAAAAGTTGAACCTAATTTCTTTGTAACCTTTTACAAAAGGGTTACAAACAAATTAACTTCAACTTGGACATCTGCTGCTAATTGCTTCCTGGCGCCTCGTTGCCTACTTGCAACTATTCTCTGACCCTGCTCTGACCCTTGAAGCAGGGTCAGAGAATAGTTACAAGTAGGCAACGAGGCACCTGTCCAAGGAATTAAACCTCATCAGGAAGCACTTACAGATATAAAAAACAGGAAGAAGGGAGAGGATGGCAAATACACCTATTTTTTAGTTCAAAAGAATTTTATTTGATAGTTATAAAAAGAGAAAAACAGGCGTCAAAACAGAATACAATGGAATACAAATTTAAAGACTCTTAAGCAATAAAAAAAAAAGAAATCTGGGTACAAATTGAAAAATGAAGAAGAGATATAGGAAAAATACATGAATATAAAATATGGCAATCATAAAAACATTGAGAAAATTTGAGAAAATACATTGAAGAAGGGAGAGGATGGCAAATACACCTATTTTGAGTTGTCAGGAGGGGTTAAACTAAAAGAGACCTTTACAGCACAATTTTCATATGCATTTTGCTAAAAATAAAAAGCTGTATGTTCTGTAGGGGCAACTCAGGAATCTGGCCCTTCAGAGATCCGGCCTCTCTTTCTTTCTCTCGTTCTCTCTCTTTCCCTCTCTATCTATCTATCTATCTATCTATCTATCTATCTATCTATCTATCTATCTATCTATCTATCTATCTATCTATCTATCTATCTATCTATCTATCTATCTATCTATCTATCTATCTATCTATCTATCTATCTATCTATCTATCTATCTATCTATCTATCTATCTATCTATCAATCTATCTATCTATCTATCTATCTATCTATCTATCTATCTATCTAACTATCTATCTATCTATCTCTCTCTCTCTCTCCCTCTCCCATAAACGACTACATGGCTAACTTCGCTATGCAAGCGGCTCGCGAAGACGCAAAAATCCCCGCGAACACGCAAAAAACCCCGCGAACATGCAAAAAACCCTGCGAACACGCAAAAAACAAAAATCTGCACATTCGCACAAATTTGCGAATTTTGCGGATCGCGAATTCGCAAATCTGCAAATTCACGGATTGCGAATTCGCAAAATTCGCCCATGCTTAGTGGTGAGAGGCGTCGCTGTCAGTGGGCTCAGGGTCCTGTGTAGCCTGGGACTGTGAACCTTCTTCTTCCCCCTGGTTGGGGTTCGGTTGTGCACGTTGCCCTGTGGGTGTGAGAGACAGACAATGTTAATGGCATTTCATGGTATTTGTATTTTTAATGTGCATTGTCGTTATCACTGTTACACCTGTGTCTGATTTTGCTCACTGTTCACTTGTGCAGTCACATTGATCTGTGTTCATGTTGCTTTTCCTGTGTGAGAGAGTCGATTTACAATGCATGGCACAGCCAGACATATCAACAAAGATTTGCCTGTCATTGTGCAGCACAGCTATGGCAGCAGGGATGCAAGACATTTACACTGCTGTTCCATGCTGGTAATACCAGATAGCAGCATCCTGCATCTGTGCCATAGTATTGTCAGATTTCTGGAGTTGTGTTGCTTGTACGACGCAGATCAAGCAATGCTCTGTGTGTGCCGATGTGCACAATGCTGTGTCATTCCTTACGTCTGCTTCAGGCAAGCCCCAGGTTTTGAAGCAGCATGCGCATACAAGTGGCAGAGAAAAATGGTAAAGATTTTAATTGACCAATTTTAGGAGGGGTTGCAGTGCTGTAACGGGCAGCAGGTGCCCACCACACCACACACACACCACTACGAGTATACCTATTGCTTGCACAGTGCTTTAGAGTGTTGTACATCTCCCAGGTGCATCACCTTGTCAATACCCAGCACCATTGCAAGAATTGATGTAGGTCTGCTGTCTCAGTAAGGTGTAGGTACAGCGTTGTGATATGAGTGCAAGGGACTTGAGACTCTGCCCGCTGCATTTCCTGCTTGACTGCTTCATGCAATTGGAATTTGTTGTGTACCATGATGCTTGTGACAGTGGGCCACTACATTACCTAGGCCAGTTTGCTATGTGTAGGTGAGGGGTGTGTGTGACAGGCTTGGCTGGTATTTGGAGTGTGAGTTGCAACTGTGCCTCACTCATGTTGTGGCTGTCCCCCCATGGCTCATGCTGCCATGACCGTGGCTGTGAGTTACTGTGCAAGATATCTGTCCTTGTTGTCCTTATGTTAGTGTTTGCACTGCTCACACGAGGGCCTTGTGCTACATACACCAGGCCAAGTATCAGCTGTGTTGTCAGTACATTCACACTCCCAGTACAATGAGCATGGTCCGTGTGTGTACCTGGGCCATATGGGATGGGTGCTATTGGGCCTGTGCATACACATTATTGGCAACTGGGGTGGCCAAGGTTTTGCCATATTTACCTTCCTCCTTGCACCCTCCTGACATTCCCCATGCAGCCTTCTGGAACTCATGCCTTGCACCCATACTGTTGGGCACTGCTGGGAGTCAGATCCACCCACCCCTCCTATGTCTGAGCACTGCTGGGAGTCCTATCCAGCCACCCCTCCTATGTCTGGGCACTGCTGGGGGTCACATCCACCCACCCGTGTCATTTCTGGGCACTACTGGGAGTCAGATCCACCCACCCCTCCTATGTCTGGGCACTGCTGGGAGTCACATCCAACCACCCCTCCTATGTCTGGGCACTGCTGGGAGTCAGATCCACCAACCTCTCCTATGTCTGGGCACTGCTGGGAGTCAGATCCACCCACCCCTCCTATGTCTGGGCATTGCTGGGAGTCCTATCCAGCCACCCCTCCTATGTCTGGGCACTGCTGGGAGTCACATCCACCCACCCGTGCCATGTCTGGGCACTGCTGGGAGTCAGATCCACCCACCCCTTCTATGTCTGGGCACTGCAGGGAGTCCTATCCAGCCACCCCTCCTATGTCTGGGCACTGCTGGGAGTCACATCCACCCACCCGTGTCATGTATGGGCACTGCTGGGAGTCAGATCCACCCACCCCTCCTATGTCTGGGCACTGCTGGGAGTCACATCCACCCACCCCTCCTATGTCTGAGCACTGCTGGGAGTCAGATCCACCCACTCCTCCTATGTCTGGGCACTGCTGGGAGTCAGATCCACCCACCCCTCCTATGTCTGGGCATTGCTGGGAGTCCTATCTACACCCTCCTCCTATGTCTGGGCACTGCTGGGAGTCCAATCCAGCCACCCCTCCTATGTCTGGGCACTTCTGGAAGTCCTATCTATACCCCCCTCCTATGTCTGGGCACTGCTGGGAGTCAGATCCAGCCACCCCTCCTATGTCTGGGCGCTGCTGGGAGTCTGATCCACCCACCCCTCCTATGTCTGGGCACTGCTGGGAGTCAGATCCACCCACCCATGTCATGTCTGGCCACTGCTGGGAGTCAGATCCACCCACCCCTCCTATGTCTGGGCATTGCTGGGAGTCCTATCTACACCCCACTCCTATTTTTGTGCACTGCTGGGAGTCAGATCAAGCTACCCCTCCTATGTCTGGGCACTGCTGGGAGTCAGATCCACCCACCCCTCCTATCTTTGGGCACTGCTGGGAGTCACATCCACCCACCCCTCCTATGTCTAGGCACTGCTGGGAGTCCTATCTACACCCCCCTCCTATGTCTGGGCACTGCTGGGAGTCCTATCCAGCCACCCCTCCTATGTCTTGGAATTGCTGGGAGTCCTATCTACACCCCCTCCTATGTCTGGGCACTGCTGGGAGTCCTATCCAGCCACCCATCCTATGTCTGGGCACTGCTGGGAGTCAGATCCACCCACCCCTCCTATGTCTGGGCATTGCTGGGAGTCCTATCTACACCCCCCTCCTATGTCTGAGCACTGCTGGGAGTCCTATCCAGCCACCCCTCCTATGTCTGGGCACTGCTGGGGGTCACATCCACCCACCCGTGTCATGTCTGGGCACTACTGGGAGTCAGATCCACCCACCCCTCCTATGTCTGGGCACTGCTGGGAGTCACATCCACCCACCCCTCCTATGTCTGGGCACTGCTGGGAGTCAGATCCACCCACCCCTCCTATGTCTGGGCACTGCTGGGAGTGCCCCCATGTCAAATGAGTTGTTTGTATACTTACCAGGCTCCACGACTCCTTCAATTCCATGTACTCCCACCGGTGGTAGCAGGGCCATGACCTTATCCTCCCAGGGATGGTACTGTACTGTTCTGCAGGGACCACCACCTCCGGTGTAATGGGCGTTGGTGTAGTCCATGTCCATCTTGCGCTTGACCATCCTCTGCAGATTGTACCACCTGGCCTGGCAAACCGCCCAGGTGCACCTGATGGGTGCATCAGCATTGACCTTATTGACGATCCTCTCCCACATGCGTGTTTTCTCTTGTATGCTGTTCTGTCTGACCAATGCGCCAAACAGCTGGGGCTCAAATCTGATGACCTCATCTACAAGGATCTCCATCTCCAGGTTTGTGAACTTTGGTTTCTTTGGGCCAGACATGTTGTGGGGTGAATGTGTTTGGGGGTGTGTATGGATGGGGGTTGTGCTTCTGAATGTTAAGAGGGGGTGTGGGTCTGAATGTGATTGGGGTATGTGTGAAGGTGGATGTGTGCAGTTGTTTTTGTGTTGTCAGTCTGTAGGTTGATGTGTATGTTGCAAAGGATGCTGGTTTGTGTGTGTGGGCCCTTTTCATTGGTTCATTGATGGGTGTGGCTTAGTTTGAATTTAGGGTGGATGTGTCATAAGGGCTTTATCTGAGTTTGGTCTCTGTTTGTCAGTTTGGTTGTGGGCAGGACATTGTTTAGGTATGGTTTGTACACAGGAGATATGTTTTGTGGTGTTGTGCGATTCGTTTGCACACTCCCTGTGCTGTATTCGGGGTACGCGTGATTTGTTTGTGGGGGGATAGTTGCGTACTTTGGTGCATGGCTCTCTCATACAGTGAAGTTTGACGTTTTGACGGGGTAAGCCTGCGCTTCATTGTGGTGGTGTATGATGTGGAACTTTATTATGTGTGTGTCTCATACGCGACGTATTGTGGGTGTACGTGTGTGGGTCGTTGGGGGTGTTCGTCGTTGGGGTTTAATCTGTGGCTCTGTCATACGCGACGTATTGTGGGGGTACGCGTGCGGGTCATTGGGGGTTCGTCGTCGAGGGTCAATATCAGGCTCGATCATTCGCGACGTATTGTGGGTGTACACGTGTGGGTCGTTGGGGGGTGTTTGTCATCGGGGTTTAATCTGCGGCTCTGTCATACGCGACGTATTGTGGGGGTACGCGTGCGGGTTGTTGGGTGGTTCGTCGTCGAGGTTTAATCTGCGGCTCGATCATATGCGACGTATTGTGGGTGCACGCGTGTGGGTCCTTAGGGGGGTGTTCGTCGTCGGGGTTTAATCTGCGGCTCGATCATATGCGACCTATTGTGGGTGTACACGTGTGGGTCGTTGCGGATGTGTTCGTCGTCAGGGTTTAATCTGCGGCTCTGTCATACGCGATGTATTGTGGGGGTATGCCTGCAGGTCGTTGGGGGGTTCGTCGTCGAGGTTTAATATGTGGCTCGATCATACGCAACGTATTGTGGGTGTACGCGTGCGGGTCGTTGAGGCGGCTTCGCTTTTTCTTTTGATGTGTGGCTCGCGCATACCGCAGTTTGTACCCAATGCAGCTTTTTCCCATACGGACAGTGTTCGGGCTCCCGTGTCCGGATCGTACTTGGCGGGTCGTACGGAATGTTTACAAATCGTACGGTTCAATAGGCGGGTCCGTGTCGTACGGATCTTCCCTTGTTTTTTGTACAATTCGTACACATTCGTACGGACTATTTGTATACCCATCGTACTACGCAATTCGGACGATTTTTTATGATTCGTACGGAAACGGATCCGAATACGAATCGCAGGACGGTTTTTTATCCCAAATCGGAATCGACCCTTAAATGTAACCCGATATGTGATGTAACACTTTCATATATTAGTACTATGTAAATAATAATTTTTAAAATTGTTTACAATTTTATTTTTGATTAGGATATTTCTTGCAAAAAAAAAATCCCCCTTGACCATACCATAGTCAAATCTGTAGCATCGGTTTTAACCTGCATGTGAAAAGTTACTAGTAGTACCTTTGCACTTGTATATTCAATCTTGGATGTCTCCACCCTCTGAACAGAGGGGTAGAGGAACATATAGTTCTTTATTTAGCTGTAAATCTGCTCTCGAAATTGTTGAATTACACAAAAGTTCACCTTTAGAGCAAGGTGTAAAAGTACAGTTACACGTGAGAAAATTTAAAATGTAAATTTACCTCTGTGACTAGCACCTTCAATGTTCAATGCAGCGAATACATTTAAAAAAAAAATAAACATTATTTTCAAAAAACCCTAAGCCCAATATTGCAATTTCAGCAAACACCATCATGAATTCCCTATCTTATATTTGCACCTTGGTAACATTTCCAGACTCTCTCCTTAAGGCATATTGAAGGTATTATGGTATGTTGTGTCATTTCATTTCATGTTATGCTATGTTATTTTATGTTATTTTATGTGTGTTTATAAAGCACACTATCACCAGTGAGGGTATCCTGGCACTGAGCAGTGTGAGTGCCAATTCTTGCCTATGGAAGTTCAGTTAATTGAAAGCCAGGTCTTCAGCTTCTTCCAGAATTCAAGAAGAGAGGAAGAGGCTCTGATGTGGAGTGGAAAGTTGTTCCATGCTTTAGGAGTGAAGTTGGAGAATGCATGTCCTCCTGATCTGGATCTGTGTATGGGTGGGATGTGTGTGAGTAGGAATCCTGCTGAGTGGGGGTGTGTTCTGACCGACTTTTTCGGCCCTCCTTTGAGGGAGGATGATTGGAAGTGACTCCAGTCTATTATCATTCTAGTGCAAGGCTTAGAACCATAGACAGGGCCTATTCATAGGGCGCAGTAATGCACTTTCGTACCCTTTTCTTTAGATCAGGGCTTATAAACTTATGTTAGGGGATAGATTCATCAGTATTAGTAATAATCTGTCCTTTTGCAAGAGTGTTAGTATACCTTCTATGGAGTTATGCTTATTCCGGGCCTTGTAGGCCTCAAACGGGAGAGACTCCATCTTGCTTTCTGCCCCGGCAGCTTGGGATGCTTCTAGGTCAAGTGTAATGTTTTAGTTTCGAAGTGTTGCTCGCTTGGAGAGAACCGGCTCAGGCTGGCCCTTATCGAAAGACTGTATTTTTCTCCACTCCGAAGACACAACATCAGATCGGCCGACTGAGAACGTGTCCTTGGTACGGGGAGGTACAAGAATTTGGTGGGCGGCAGGTTACTGGCCGTAACTTTCCATGAACGGACAAGCTTCCATATTAGCGAAAGCATGAGGCAGTGAGTTAGTCAGTCTGTAGGCGGCAGCTAGCCGTTAGCATCAATGCCATTAATTATTTCCAGGCAGACAGTCGCCATTTTGAAGTCAGAGAAAGACCAAGAAGCTGATACTCTCTTAGAAAGATTGAAGTTGTTTTCGTTGGAGCAGCTGGCGAGCTTTGACCTATAAAATCAGAGCATTCCGAATGAAGCATTTAGTCAGGAGAACGAATACCAGAGTGGCTGAAACTGAGTTATATGATCGAAGCCGAGAAGTGAAGATGGTCCGTGATTGAGAGGAGAGAGGAGTAGCGCAGAACAGCCAGAGAGAAAGCAGCTAATGAAAGGAAGGTTCCAGTGACTTGGAGGGAAGCAGAGAAGACAGAGCATAGCGGTGCAGACGTGTACCCGTGACTGCCGAGGTGTGACTTTAAGACGAGCCAAGGCACAGACGAGAAGGGAATCTAGATGACTGCTGAATCCAGACTTCACATTAATCAGGTGACGTCGACCTTTTCTCTATAGTGTGCACATTTTAACCTTTAAATTTCCTTTGCAGGATATATGTCATAGTATAGTATTGTGTTTTTATGATCATTGTAATAAAGTACCCCAGTTCTTAGTGAACCAGCATGTGCCTCGTATTCTTGTTCAATCAGGGTAACCTGTTCTTCTAGTCAGGCATTGTTTTCATGAACGGATGTAATTCCCGGTCAGGTAAGTAGTGACTGAGCAATGAGGGAGAGAGGGGCCCCTTGATGCAAAGAATAGATTGTACATCATCTTATTTGGTGAACTGTTGTGTAATACATAATATTGTAGTATCCTATCCCGAGTAGCCAAGGCAAGATTTCTTCCAAAGATATTCATAGGAAAGTGATCGTCGTTGGTCAGCGGCGTTAATGAGAACACCAGGCAGGATACTGGTGCTTAGATCCGCCGGATTGTGGATCGGAATGTGAGTGAGAGAACACTAGGGAGGATACTGGTGCTTAGATCTGCCGGATTGTGGATCGGAATGTGAGGGAGAGAACACTAGGGAGGATACTAGTGCTTAGACACGCAGGATTGGGGCTTGTCGAGTGGGCACTGACTATGGTCAGTGTGTAATGGTACCTAATCGGAACTGCCCTAGGGTAGACTAGTCTGGGCCTAAGTTGCCGTGAGACTAACTGGTATGAGTGGGATAGTGTAGAAAACCTATGCATGTATATTGCTAATTCCCCATCCTTAGGCACAGGGCATATACATACCTATTGTAAATACGTCCTGAGGAGGGAGGTGATTACGTTCCGTCTGGGTTGGAGGTGCTCTGAGGAGCTGATCCTATTTGGTCAGAGAATACGGCCGTTACATCTGGCGTCACGAACTGTTTACGAAGCCTGTGTGCACTGTATTGTCTTAATCTTGTTGGTTTGCGCTCGGCTCGTACGTGGTTTATTTTGTATATTATTTGTTTATAGTTGTATATATCTTTTTAGTGTGTCACAATGTTTTCGCGGAGATCGAAATCTACTTTCAAATTGCCTGTTGAAATTCCCGACTGGGAATCAACGCCTTACGAGGCCTTGGCCCGTGATTGGGCCGATTCTACTGGTTTGAGTGAGAATTGGACTTCTTGTTTGGAGCTGGCGGAGCCGGCTGATGTGGTTTCTTGCTTGCAGAAGGCGCCAGTAGTGAAGGGTGATGAGCTTCCTATTTTAGGACGCAGAGGTTGGATTGTTTTGACTGCATACAGAATTCTTCATGAGAAATTTGTGAAATTACAGCAACGTTTTGTGGATATGGAGGAGAAGTTTGTTGAGGTGCAGAATGTGCATACTCTTTTGCGATGTCAAAATAAATTGCTTGCCGACAAACTGGAGACTTATCAGACTATTGCCGAAAGGGCTGCTGTTCGCATTGCGAAATATAAGTATAGACACCGTCGCGGTCGTGTTTGTAAACGGAAAGTGCGTCTGGTCGTGGCGAAAGCCGGACTGGATTGGAACCCCGACGAATGGGATGGTAATATCTGGGACTCGAATGATTCTGGTTCCTCGGCTGAGGAGTCTGACAAGCGCGAGTCTTCTCGCTCCGGACGTGATTGTAAATCTACTTCTTGTGACAAAGATGATGTTTCTAGCGGCCGTGGTCGCTCTTCCCATTCTAATGACGTTTCTCATCCTGATTGTTCCTCTAAATCTATGGATCGGGCTTCTTCGGATGCTCGTCCGGAGGTTTCTGCGCACCCGGTTTTTCGACGCAAATTACAACAGGCTCCTGGTAACCCGAATGGTGTTGCTTTGGATAGCTTGGAAGACTTTACTCAACAGGAAGTTAGTGACATTTTGCAACGATTTCGGCAACGGCCTGGTGAGGCTTTGCTTACGTGGATGGTGCGCCTTTATGAATTGGGCGCTGCAGGTATCATGTTAGATGCAGGAGATGCCTTGAAATGTTGCTCTTTGAGTTCCGATTCTACTGTACAAGATCATTTTCGGAATTTTAATGGTGCTGGCCAGATTAGTCTGCTCCAGTTAGAGACTGATGGCTGTAATCATAAATATCCTACTGAATCTGACTGGCCTGTCAATGACAAGCCGTGGTACACTTTGTGCGATGCAGTGCAACGGTTGAAAGAAGAGGTGATGAAAACTGCGATTTTTCTCAGTACTGCTGACAGGTTGTTGGATGGTTTATTGACATCTTCTGTGCGGAATCGCATTAACCGTTCTTCCCCTGTTGCTTATAAGCAGATTATGATGACTTTGTTGATCAATCAAACTGGCAATGCTTTATCTATGGTGCTCAAATCTGTTCGTCAGCTTGGTGAGTTGGGTGACTGGTTTAAACCTGAGAGACAGTCTCGACCGGAGGGTCGTACTGCTGGAGATTATAAATTCTCTAGACGTGACATGTTTCTTGCGCTGTTGGATGACGGTGTGAAAAAGGAGGACATTGATGGTGAACCTAATAATAGCTTATGGGACATGTTTCGCAAGCGTGGTTTGGATCGTAAGGAGGGTGCCCGTCGTGTGCGAAAAAATGATTGTGATCATGGTTGTTCTGATGACAGTGGTGACGACAGGCGTCGTGTGGATTCTGATCGTCATGGTGAACGGCGATATGAGCGTGATGTGTCCCCTCGTCGTGAGAAGGAGAGGGGGTGAGAGGGGGAAAGAGAAAGGGGGAGAGATGATCGTGTCTACAACAGATATAGAGAGGAAAGGGATCAGTCCCCTGAGTTGAGGAGAAGGGAGGATCGACACAGACTGTCCGATCATAACTCACAGTACCATACAGATGACAGGAATCCATTCCGTAATGGAGATGGATATGAACAGGATGTTTTGATACCCAAAAAACATGAGAGCATTTATCCTGATTTGTCCTGGTTGACGGAACGCAGTAAAAATGACTAGGAAATAGGTCAAGCTCCAGTACGCAGGTGGGCTCACAAAGACAATAGACCCTATGTAGATATTGAAATTTTTTGGAGACATCGTAATATCCAAAGGGCCCGAGCATTGGTAAATACAGGAGCGGAGGCCACTCTTATTCATGGAAAATCAAAGAAATTCAAAGGCCAATTTTTCACAATTACTGGTTTAGGTGGAAAGGAAACTCCCGCAGTGCAAACTACACTTGAAATGAAAATAGGCAGAATTCCCCGAAAAAAATATTCTGTATTAGTTGTACCACTTTTGGAATATATAATTGGAATTGACATTCTAAAAGGAATGACTTTACATTTAGATGACGGCTGTTATCAATTTGGAACTAAACATTATATATCGTCCAGACCCGTACGGGTTGGTCGTTTACGAATGCCCCCCATAAGATTCCCTCAGGCTACAAAAGTCGTTTCTCAGAAGCAATATGGTATTCCAGGTGGCCATGAAGAGATTAGTGCCACTATTCAGGATTCGGTTGATGCAGGAGTTATAACTCCGGTTACTTCTGCTTGGAATAATCCCGTTTGGCCCGTGCGCAAAAATGATAATTCTTGGCGCATGACTGTTGATTATCGCGAGCTGAACAAACATACACCCCCTTTGACTGTTGCAGTACCGGATATTATTACTTCAATTGAAAGAATCCAAAAGCATCCAGGTACATGGTATGCATCCATTGATATTGCTAATGCTTTCTTTTCAATTCCGATTGCCCCCGAGTGTCAGGAACAATTCACTTTTACATGGAATGGACGTCAAATGACGTTTAGAAGTCTTCCCCAAGGCGATGTACACAGTCCTACGATCTGTCACCGGCTGGTGGCGGAACATTTGTCTGAAGTAACTGTACACCCGCAAATTCAGGTATGTCATTATATTGACGACATTTTGATTCAAGGTGAAACACAAGATCAAGTTCAGACCCAATTAGATCAAATCTTTGAGTGCTTACGTGAAAAAGGTTGGGAAATGAATCCCGATAAGTTACAAGGTCCATCCCAAAGTGTAAAGTATTTAGGCATCAATTGGCATGAAGGTCACAGAGAGGTGATCCCACAGGTTAAACAAAAAGTTTTAGATTTTGCAGTCCCAAGAAACCGGAAGGAAGCCCAGAGCTTCATTGGTTTGTTCGGCTTTTGGCGTCAGCATATTCCACACTTGAGTCAGATATTAGCCCCTTTATATCGAGTCACTCGCAAAAAGAATGTGTTTGAATGGGGTGAACCACAGCAAAATGCGTTTAATCTGGCAAAAGAAGCGATTCAGTATGCTTTGGATCTGTGGCCTGTGTGCGAGGGCGATGTGGATTTGAATGTGTCCGTGCAAGGTCTTTATGCAAATTGGAGTCTGTGGCAAAAACAAGGCAGACAAAAAGTACCATTAGGTTTTTGGACCAAAAAGTTACCTGAGGCTGGTGAGCGTTATACACCTTTTGAGAAACAGTTGCTTGCGTGCTATTGGGCTCTGGTGGATACCGAGCAATTGACTTTGGGTCATGATGTGATTTTGAGACCTGAAATTCCTATCATGCAGTGGGTTTTGAGTTCGCCGAAAACTCATCGAATTGGACATGCTCAAGAAGCGAGTGTGATTAAGTGGAAATGGTACATTCAAGATAGGGCACGTGTGGGTCCGAAAGGTGTAGCATCTTTACATGAGCAAGTGGCGCAGGCGCCATCGATTGAGACTGGAAGTGATTGCTCCGTACCTGTAGTACAGGAATCTCCTGTTAAGTGGGGTAAGCCATTTGATGATTTGTCCGTGGAGGACAGAAAACATGTGTGGTTTACGGATGGTTCAGCAAGGTTCCTAGGAGAGAAGCGTCATTGGAAGGCAGTGTCCTATAACCCGATCACACAGAAATTGTTGAGTACAACCGGTGAGGGTAAGAGTAGTCAATTCGCTGAATTATATGCAGTTTACCAAGTTTTGAAACAGGAATTACCTGGCACATGTCATATTTTTACTGATTCCTGGTCCACTGCTAATGGACTGGCGGTTTGGTTACCAACTTGGCATTCTCATAATTGGGAATTGCATTCAAAAGAACTGTGGGGAAAAGAATTGTGGCAAGAGATTTGGGAAATGCTCCTCCAGAGTACTGTGACAATCTTTCATGTGGATGCTCATACACCAATAGACTCCCGTGACAAATTCTTTCATAACATTGCAGATGAGAAATCTAAAATTGCTGAGGCAGTGGTGGACATGCAAGATTCTGATTTGGCGGGATTGGCGAAATGGGCCCACCAGAAAGCAGGACATTTTGGAGAGAGAGCCACTAGCAGGTGGGCCTCCAATCGAGGAATTTATATTCCTTTAGATTACATTAAAGATACCATTTTGCATTGTTCCATCTGTCAACATTCTAGACGACGAAAAGTACCACAAATTGTTAATGGTCATTTACATCGAGGAAAATTGCCCACTCAAATTTGGCAGATTGATTATATTGGTCCACTCCCTCTGAGTAAAAATTGCCAATATGTTTGTACAATTGTCGACACCTACAGTGGCCTTTTAGTGGCCTTCCCTTGTAAACAAGCTACTCAAGTGAATACCATTAAAACATTGGAATTGATTATGCTCTATTATGGCGTTCCATTTCAAATTCAATCTGACAATGCATCCCACTTTCGTGGAAGACTGGTACAGGAATTTTGTGCGGAAAATAATATTGAAGGGGTGTTTCATATACCATATTACCCCCAGGCATCAGGCCTTATTGAAAGAATGAATGGTTTGCTTAAAGAACAATTGCGAAAATTGACTGACAATAAATATAAGAATTGGAGAGATTATTTGTTTCAAGCATTGTTAATTCTGAACAATCGTCCCTTTTTGAATGCTGAATCTCCTTTAATGCGTTTGTTTCCCCCAAATGTCGAGGTGAAACCCAATTCCATTGGCAACACTGTAATGTATTGGGAAATTTCCCCCGGAGCCCTGGCTCCATGCAGAGCAACCCCAGGTTCCGCAGGCTTGGACCTGCATGCCATGAATGACACTGTGATTAAGGGTAAAGATCGAGTCATCATTGAAACTGGTGTTGGTGTTTGTATACCAACTGGAAATTTTGGACTGATTGTCCCTAGATCGGGCCTGGCCTTAAAAGGCATTCAAGTACTCGGAGGAGTAATTGACAGTGATTATCAGGGAGAGATTAAGGTTCTCCTGCTGAATAGCAGTGAGGTTGATTTATCGATTCAAAAGACTGACCGAGTTGCTCAATTGCTAATTATGCCTGTTTTCAGTGGTGAGATTCAGAAAGGCACCGCCCCAACTTTGCTAACTGTGCGAGGCCAGAAAGGCTTTGGCTCTACAGATAATCCTGGAGCGAGAATATGGGTGCAATCGCCTAAAAATCCCCCTGAACAAGCTGAAATCATTGCAACTGGTCATGATAATACCATTTTGGTAATGAGACCAGGGAAAGATAGCTGGGAAGCTGTCCCGGCTGACAAATGTTATCTACGAGAATAAATAATGCCTGTATTTGATTTTCTTTTAGATCATTCTCTGGACTGCTGCTGCAGGATGTGCCGGCGTTGGACTCCTTTTGGTCTGCTACGTCGGGAGAGGAGGGAACCCACAGACTTTGGTTGATTGGAGAACCCAAGTACCGCATTCCTTCGCTGCGTGGGATTCATCATCGAACTTTTGGACAACTTTAGCTAAACGAGTTACCAATTCTCCACATTTTTGCCTGACACCGATGCGTTCAGTGACTGACATTCTAGCGACCTGTTTGGTTGCTGTCCCCGCCTCATTGGAAACTCTAAAGCATATTTTTAATATATCAAATGCCCGACCCAATGTAATTCTGGGTGATTTTGCAACTCATGAATATTGCCCCTTATGTACTATCCTTTTGGATTCAATGCCCCCGATTCATTCCCAAATCACTACCTATAATATCACACAGGGTGACCTGTGTTTCTTTCTTACTTGTGATCCCAATGCAATTACTGAGTGTGTAAAGTTGAAGCTCAAAGCAGCAACTTCTTTTTCAGCTCACGAACGAACTTTGTGCTCCCGGAGACCTCCAAAATCATGTACTTCCGTTAAAAATAATATGACTTGTAAGAGTATAGTAGTTGCCCCTAGCCATTACCGTACAATGTTGTTACCTTCTGGTTGGTTGTTTTCATGTGGCAACACCTCTTGGCCCTATATTCCTGCAAATATTTCCGGAGGCCCATGTGCCATCACTAGACTGAGTTTAATAATGTTTTCCTCACATCCTAATACCTATTCCCGTATAGTTCGTGATGCTATGATGTTACATGAGGATTGTGATTCTTCCCTACATCTCTATTCCAAGTCTGAATACCTTAGTTTAGCTATTTCGAGTATTGGTGTCCCAGCATTGGCCGTCTATAACGCCAAATCCATCGGGAAAATGGCCTGTTGGATGGTCAAATCAATTAATCATACTTCTACAATTTTATCTGATATGTTATTAGATGCCCAGGGTGAACGTAGAGCTATTTTGCAAAATTGTGCGGCTATTGATTACCTTTTATTGAAACATGGACATGATTGTTCTGATTTTGAAGGTCTTTGTTGCTTCAATCTGTCAGATCATACTAAATCCATTCAGGCTCATATTGACAAACTTCATGACTTGACTGAAGAGGTTAGAAAACACATTGACCAGGGTTGGTTTGACTGGCTCTTCAATTGGTTACCTGACTTACATTCCCTACGACAGATTTTAGGGGGTATTGTGATTGCTATTAGTATTTTAGTGGCTATTTGCTGCTTTATTCAGTGCATTCCTTCCCTACTCCGATTCTGTAGATTCGGCACGAGAAATAGATCAGTTAGTTTTGTTTCCTATTATTCTTCCACAGATGTTAGTTCCGTATAACGAATGATTAATAGACTAAAGTCAAGGGTGAAGTATTCTGACCAACTTTTTCGGCCCTCCTTTGAGGGAGGATGATTGGAAGTGACTCCAGTCTATTATCATTCTAGTGCAAGGATTAGAACCATAGACAGGGCCTATTCATAGGGCACAGTAATGCACTTTCGTACCCTTTTCTTTAGATCAGGGCTTATAAACTTATGTTAGGGGATAGATTCATCAGTATTAGTAATAATCCGTCCTTTTGCAAGAGTGTTAGTATACCTTCTATGGAGTTATGCTTATTCCGGGCCTTGTAGGGCTCAAACGGGAGAGACTCCATCTTGCTTTCTGCCCCGGCAGCTTGGGATGCTTCTAGGTCAAGTGTAATGTTTTAGTTTCGAAGTGTTGTTCGCTTGGAGAGAACTGGCTCAGGCTGGCCCTTATCGAAAGACTGTATTTTTCTCCACTCCGAAGACACAACATCAGATCGGCCGACTGAGAACGTGTCCTTGGTACGGGGAGGTACAAGAATTTGGTGGGCGGCGGGTTACTGGCCGTAACTTTCCATGAACGGACAAGCTTCCATATTAGCGAAAGCATGAGGCAGTGAGTTAGTCAGTCTGTAGGCGGCAGCTAGCCGTTAGCATCAATGCCATTAATTATTTCCAGGCAGACAGTCGCCATTTTGAAGTCCGAGAAAGACCAAGAAGCTGATACTCTCTTAGAAAGATTGAAGTTATTTTAGTTGGAGCAGCTGGCGAGCTTTGACCTATAAGATCAGAGCATTCCGAATGAAGCAGTTAGTCAGGAGAACGAATACCAGAGTGGCTGAAACTGAGTTATAAGATCGAAGCCGAGAAGTGAAGATGGTCCGTGATTGAGAGGAGAGAGGAGTAGCGCCGAACAGCCAGAGAGAAAGCAGCTAATGAAAGGAAGGTTCCAGTGACTTGGAGGGAAGCAGAGAAGACAGAGCATAGCGGTGAAGACGTGTACCCGTGACTGCCGAGGTGTGACTTGAAGACGAGCCAAGGCACAGACAAGAAGGGAACCTAGATGACTGCTGAATCCAGACTTCACATTAATCAGGTTACTTCGACCTTTTCTCTATAGTGTGCACATTTTAACCTTTCACTTTCCTTTGCAGGATATATGTCATAGTATAGTATTGTGTTTTTATGATCATTGTAATAAAGTACCCCAGTTCTTAGTGAACCAGCATGTGCCTCGTATTCTTGTTCAATCAGGGTAACCTGTTCTTCTAGTCAGGCATTGTTTTCATGAACGGATGTAATTCCCGGTCAGGTAAGTAGTGACTGAGCAATGAGGGAGAGAGGGGCCCCTTGATGCAAAGAATAGATTGTACATCATCTTATTTGGTGAACTGTTGTGTAATTCATAATATTGTAGTATCCTATCCCGAGTAGCCAATGCAAGATTCCTTCCAAAGATATTCATAGGAAAGTGATCGTCGTTGGTCAGCGGCGTTAATGAGAACACCAAGCAGGATACTGGTGCTGAGATCCACCAGATTGTGGATCGGAATGTGAGTGAGAGAACACCAGGGAGGATACTGGTGCTTAGATCCGCCGGATTGTGGATCGGAATGTGAGGGAGAGAACACTAGGGAGGATACTAGTGCTTAGACACGCAGGATTGCGGCTTGTCGAGTGGGCACTGACTGTGGTCAGTGTGTAATTGTACCTAATCGGAACTGCCCTAGGGTAGACTAGTCTGGGCCTAAGTTGCCTTGAGACTAACTGGTATGAGTGGGATAGTGTAGAAAACCTATGCATGTATATTGCTAATTCCCCATCCTTAGGCACAGGGCATATACATACCTATTGTAAATACGTCCTGAGGAGGGAGGTGATTATGTTCCGGCTGGGTTGGAGGTGCTCTGAGAAGCTTATCCTATCTGGTCCGAGAATCCTGCCGTTACAGGGTGTCAGGGTGGTTGGTGAAAGGATATGCAGCAGCTGAGGTAAGCAGGCCCTGAGAGTAGCAGTGTCTTTAATAAGTGTTGTGAGGAGGTTACATCGAGTGTGTATGTGAATTGAAGCCTGTGTAGTTCCATGAGGTGTGATGTGAGTTTTATGTGGGAGGTTGAGGTAGAGTATGGCTGCTGAGTTCTGGATGGAAAGATATTGATGATGTGTGCACAGAGGACATTGGCCACAGGGGTCATGTATCCATTAAAGAGGGTGAGCAAAGTTCCAGGCTACAGCTTGAGCTCTAGCCGTTAAGGAGCAGACCCAGCTGATATCAGGTCCTTGAATGCCAATCTCGTGCAGGTGCATAATGTAGATGGGGCATGAGACCATATCAAATGCTGCATGGAGGTCCAGGAGAATGAGGCTGCTGTCAGGGACGATGCAGATGTTGTCTGTGCTGGCGATAAGTGTTGGTTTTGCACTGTAGTTGAGCTTGAAACTAGACTGCCTGGTGTTGAGGAGCTGGTGATTGCTGAGATGGTTGGTGAGGCATTGGTTGGTTAGCTTCCTTAAAACATGTACTGGGTCAACTGCTCCTTCAACTCCGCCACCTTCCCGGAAGACTGGAAACACGCTGAACTCACCGCCCTTCTGAAAAAACCCACAGCGGACCCCACCGAACTCAAAAATTACCGCCCCATTTCGCTCCTTCCATTCCCGGCCAAAGTCATCGAGAAAGCCGTCAACAACCAGCTCGCCGCTTTCCTCGAAGCCAACAAATCCCTCGACTCCTCACAATCTGGCTTCCGAGCAAAACACAGCACTGAGACCGCCCTCATCGCAGCAACAGACGACATTCGAACTCTACTGGACAATGGAGACACAGTCGCCCTCATCCTCCTCGACCTCTCTGCAGCATTCGACACAGTCTGCCACAGCACCCTGTTACAACGCCTCAATAACATCGGAATACAAGGAAAAGCACTTGAATGGATCACCTCGTTCCTCACCGGAAGAACCCAGAGAGTCCGCCTCCCACCATTCAAGTCCGAGGCCACTGAAGTCATCTGTGGCGTACCACAAGGATCCTCACTCAGCCCCACCCTCTTCAACGTATACATGAGCCCCCTCGCGGCCATCGCCCGCCAACACAACCTCAACATCATCTCTTACGCGGATGACACTCAACTAATCCTTTCTCTCACCAATGACCCCAGCACCGCCAAAACTAACCTACACGAAGGAATGAAAGAGGTTGCCGAATGGATGAAACAAAGCCGTCTGAAACTGAACTCAGACAAAACAGAAGTCCTCATCTTAGGTACATCCCCCTCTGCATGGGACGACTCTTGGTGGCCGGAAGCCCTTGGTAAAGCACCCATCCCGACAGACCACGCACGGAACCTAGGCGTGATCCTGGATTCCTCACTTTCAATGAACAGACAAGTCAGCGCCGTATCCTCATCCTGCTTCAACATTCTCCGCATGCTCAGGAAAACATTTCGCTGGATCCCCACCGAAACAAGGAAAACAGTCACCCATGCTCTAGTCACGAGCCGACTGGACTACGGAAACACCCTCTACGCAGGTACTACCGCTAAACTCCAGAAGAAACTCCAACGAATCCAAAACGCCTCAGCCAGGATCATATTAGACATCCCGCGCAACGAACACATCTCTGGTCACCTGAAAGACCTCCACTGGCTACCCGTCAATAAGAGAATCACTTTCCGACTGCTAACCCACGCACACAAATCACTCTACGACATCGGACCAGAATGCCTCAACTCACGACTGTCCTTCTACACCCCCTCCCGCCAACTACGTTCTTCCAGCCAAGCCCTCGCCACTGTACCTCGCATCAACAAGACCACCATGGGAGGCAGATCCTTCTCATACCTGGCTGCTAAAACATGGAACTCACTCCCCGCTTACCTTCGCCTCACCCAGAACCACCTAGCATTCAGAAAGCTACTTAAAACGTGGATATTTGACAAGTAACCCTCCTCCCCTTTCTAAGCGCCTTGAGACCCTCTGGGTAGGTAGTGCGCTATATAAATTCTCTGACTTGACTTGACTTGACTTGACTTGGTATAGTTGGTGGGACATGGGTCTGTAGTTGGAAAGTGTGGTTGGGTTATCAGACTGATTCTTGAGCAGGAGCATGACAGTGGCATGCTTCTAGTTGTCAAAGAATGTGTTGATGGAGGAATTGAGGATGTGGGTTAGTGCTTCACTGATCGTAGGAGTCCTTTTATGATGGCGTGGAGGGAGCAAGTGGTGGGAGCAAGTGTCATTTGGAGCCCACAAGTGGATGGTCTTCTTGGTAGCAACGATTAGGATAGTGCTGATTGCACACCACAAGATCAGGATTTGTTCATGGGCTACGACAGGAAGTTGAGTTACAACAGTGACCGGTTCAGAGTGATGTTCAATGTTGCTATGTATGGAGATGATTTTATTACAGAGGAATTCTGAGAGCTTGTTTTAAAGGTCTTGTGAGGGGGTGATGTTGCTGGAGGCAGCAAGAGGCATGGTGAAATCTTTGATGGAAAAGATTTCCTTGCTGCTGTTAGTGCAGACGTTGATGCAATCTGCAAAAGCTATCTACCCTTGGTATACCGTATATGCCGGTGGTAGCATATCTTTTGTTAGTAGCTAATCTTATGGTGTATTTGAAAATGTCTTTATCTGTGATGTCTAGCTTTGTCCTCCAATTGTTGGAGCCTGAGTTTCTCTGTATAATGGCTGGTTTGTGGTCAGGCGGCAGCCATTGGGTTGCGATTGAGGTGAACCATGATGTTGGTTCATTTATTGATCCAGCTGTTAAGGTTGTTGATGGCTTTCAGCAAGTCGTAGGTGTGCCAGGGCTAGTGCTCAGAGAGAGCAGAAGCTCACTCCTCCTCTGAGATACTTTTCCAGCTGTGGCCAGTGATCCAGTGGTGGTAGGTCTGTGATGGTGTGGGGTGTGGGAGAGTGCATGAGAACTTGCAGGAGGCATACTTGAATGCTCCTTCCATCTGGAGTAGTGCCACATTGCAGCAGTGGGTGGAGCAGAGTCTGGAATGGGAGCATTGAGGAGTGCAATAGGGTATCTGTGGATAGGAGGAGAACTAGGGTTCTTGGCGCTCAGCGTGGTCAAGTTTAGGATGGATGCAGATGGGCTTTCCGTTGGCTCACCTTCACTGCACCAAAGGCAGGTTGGCTGTGCAACCACACTGCAGCTGCCAATAAATAGGTCCTTGGAGGACAAAGGACTACAGGGTGCTTTGGTTGGGAAGCCAGTGATGAAACTTCCTGTGCAAATGAGCAACGGGAAAAGATGGTTTTAGTGGGAAGCCAGTGATATCTTTTTCGGTGCTGATGGATGATGGGAAACCCAGTGATGTTACTTCCTGTGCAGATGGGCAATGAAGAAAAAATCAGAATGGGTATTGTCGGCATAAAGTATTAAGGGTTGTAAATATAAGCTCTTTAGAGATATATGTGCCTTCTGGTTGTCATTATTTCATGTCATATGCTGGTGTTTCTTCTTTCTTGTGATGAAGATGTCATTCAATGTCACGATCGTCATTCTTTTTAGTAAACTAGGGGGAATCAAATCTGGGAATTCGTCCTGTGAGGATGCCTAGTGGACATGACTAGAGGTGGGCTTTGTTGTAATTTTGCTACATGTGAAAAAAATATTTGTGGCGTAGAGAACCACATGTTTCAGAGTGAAATCATGTTACAGTAATTAAACTCACCAATCTATTTCTTTTCTAGATTTGCTCTTAGCTTCCTGGCGTACATTCAAAAATAAATCTCCCAATACTGAGAAATAATTTGGACATTGAAAAGGTGATACATTGTGGGAGATTTATTCTTTTCGCCATATTTTACTTTGGAGGTGGGCTCCCTAGGTTTTACCGGAGATGCAAGTTATTTGTTTAGATTCTTTTATGTGGACATCTAACAATACGTTTTTTCAATTGCATCTAAATTGCCTCCAATCCTGTTGCTGAGAAATTGTTTTTTAAAACTAACAATGTGAAATTTTCTTTTTGGGTGTTTCTGTACATACTGGGCTCTTTTATAGTGTTAGACCTTCTTTAGCAGATGTATTGCCCTGATGAGGTAATATCCTGACTGGAATAACTACAGAAGGGACAATTTACAAAGGGATTCCCGGTATGCAGACAAAATGTCGATATTTAAATATCGATATGCAATAATATCGAAGTTAAAATATCGAAGGAAAATAGTATAGAAGGTAAGTAATATCGATAGATTTAATATTGGTATTAGTAATATCGATGTTTTAAATATCGATGTTAGTATTATCGATGTTAATAATTTCGATGTTACTAATATCGATTTTTAAATAATGTTTATGTATATTATTATGTATTTATTATGTTTTTAATTTATTTTTATATAATTTAATTACATTTTGTATTTTAGTACTGTAGCGGGTTGTGGATTTATAGGGGAATAGGGTGGGAAGTAATTTAATTATGTTAAATTAATTATTAATTAGTAGGAATTATAAATTAATTTTAATTAAATGGTAATTATTTGTAATTAATTGGTAATTAATTTTAAATAACTGATTAATTGGTAATTATGTTCTGTAGTGGGTTGTGGGTTTATTGGGAATAGGGTGGGAAGTAATTTAATTATGTTAAATTAATTATTAATTAGTAGGAATTATAAATTAATTTTAATTAATTGGTAATTATTTTTAATTAATTGGTAATTAATTTTAATTAATTGATAATTATGTTTTGTAGCGGGTTGTGGGCTTATAGGGAAATAGGGTGGGAAGTAATTTAAATATGCTAAATTAATTAATAATTAGTAGGAATTATGAATTCATTTTAATTAATTGGTAATTATTTTTAATTAATTGGTAATTAATTTTTATAAATCGATTAATTGATAATTATGTTCTGTAGCAGGTTGTGGGTTTATAGGGGAATAGGGTGGGAAGTAATTTAAATGTAATTAGGTAATAATGTTTTTTAATTAATTGTTTTGTTAATTATGTAATTGTTAATTAATTATTAATTGTAATTAAATATTATTAGATTGTATTTTTTATTCTTTTTTTAGTTAATTATATTTTGCTAATCATGTTTTTAATATTTATGTATTTGTATTTGTAAATGGTTTATACTTATTTTAAAAAATTAATTTATTTATAGGTATGTTATTTTTACCCCTATGCTATCCAACACTTTCCCTACTGTTGCACTCTCTGGAGTTGGAATAGTAATTTTTACCCCTACGCTATCCAACCCTTTCCCTACTGTTGCACTCTCTGGAGTTGGAATAGTAATTGTTACCCTTACGCTATCCAACACTTTCCCTACTGTTGCACTCTCTGGAGTTGGAATAGTAATTGTTACCCCTATGCTATCCAACACTTTCCCTACTGTTGCACTCTCTGGAGTGGGAATAGTAATTTTTACCCCTACGCTATCCAACACTTTCCCTACTGTTGCACTCTCTGGAGTTGGAATAGTAATTGTTACCCCTATGCTATCCAACACTTTCTCTACTGTTGCAATCTCTGGATTGGGAATAGTAATTTTTACCCGTACGCTATCCAACATTTACTTAATTAGATATCCTGCCTAACTCGCTGATGTGTGGGCGCTAGTACGGAGTGTTAACTGTGAGGGGTCTGGAGACTGTTTGTGACGTGACCCGCTCCAACTGCTTCGCTGACTGCTGCCAAGTGGAGGAGACCGGAAGCAACGCTGCAGGGACTCGCTTTCCCAGGAGTCCCTGCTTGACCTGTTACACCTGGTCAGCGCTCCCTGCCCGCCACGCCCACAGCACACCGAGGCTCTAAAACACTGCCCCTCCCTTTGTTATGTGGGATATCCTGCCTACCTCTCTGATGTGTGGGCGCTAGTACGGAGTGTTGCCTGTGAGGGGTCTGGAGACTGTTCATGACGTGACCCACTCCAACGTCACGAACTGCTTGACCTGTTACACCTGGGCAGCGCTCCCTGCCCGCCACGCCCACAGCACGTATTCCACCTATATTATCGAGTGCACACCACCGCTGTGCGGGAGCGCGCAGGAGCACCCGGGGCTAAGCCCGGGCAAAGGGCGGGCCCTCTCAGGCCCTCAGAGACCTAAGAAGACCGGGTTGGGCCCCCCTTTTGAAGTTTCATTGGGGAGTCTATTACCCGGTATTATGCAGCAGTAAGTCGACACACATCTAACACTCTATTGGATTGCTTGTAAAGCCTGTTATTTGATTCATTAGGGTGGGTTGTAATAGCGTGGTTTGAACAGGTCTTACAAGCGAAGGAGATGTCGTCTCCAATTAAGGCCAAGCTGTCACCAACAGGAGGAGCTACCCAACGTACGCTTGATAACTATATAATCAGGGTAGTCCCAGGAACTGATATGGAAATCGTTCTTGCGGAACGACGGGCTGAGAGACGCCGCTCCATCGAATCCATCAGGAATAAGCGATCATCCCTGGGCTCGCTCCAAATGGCGATCTCACCAATCCATAGTACTCCTTCTATAAATGAGGTTCGCGAGGCATCCTTCAATGACAGTATACCATTACTTCTGCAAGATATAACGCCCTCTGCAGTTGTAACTACTGATTTGATTACTAATGAGTCGGTACTGCATTGTAATATAACACCGGAGGTAGACGTTTTGCCTGACACTTTGCCGCCGCGAGTTGATCCAGCCCATAATCTAAATGAAAGCTCTAAGACCCCAAGAGCCCAAGGTCCTCCACCCAAAAGAAGGAAAAAGAGGGGGAACTACTTACGGAAAAACAAGACCTTTAATAACAATAAGTTAGAGCTTAGTGAAAGCTCCACATCAAATCTACCTACACCCCCCACAATGGTTAACCCTATATTCACTCCTACAAATGATCCAGCTAGTGTTAAGCTAATGGGCAGTATAGCATTTTTAATGAAATCATTTACATTGCCATTAGTAGAGAGACTAAAAGGCTTAACCTCTCAACTGGAGAAATTAGAATGGGCTGTCGGGGAAATTAAAGTGGCAATTAAGGATTTAACTAAACTAACACCAGTACCCCCAACCCCTGGGTTGCCCCCAACTATTACTGACAAAAATGGTTTAAATAAGACTAATTTGCCTAATTTGCCTAAACCGAAACCCCAGAAAATAATGCTCCCTAACACAGCAGAGATAAACAGTAAGAATAAGGAAAAGGAGGCACAGGAGTGTGTAAAATCGAATCCCTTAGGAAATGCCCCCAAACCCACTGGTCAGGACAAAACAGATAGGGCATTCCCTCCCAAAAGGTTTAGAGTAGAACTGCCTCCGGAAACAGTCCCGTATGTAGTGGTTCTTCCGGGAGTGCTAGTTTTAAAAGATGGCAGTAGAGAAGATCAGTTCCAGCTGAAAAATAAAGTTATTCATTGGCTGAAACAAAATTGCCCACTACCCCCTGATATAAATGGGGTAATTCTTAATGTTAGACGCCTACCATGGTTAGGACATAGACCTAAGGACACAATGGGTGACATTATTATAATTAATTTTTGTGACGAGAGAGCAGTCAGACACATTGTTAATTGGTTCCCCCATAACACTAATAATTCTATCATGGTACGCGATCTGACTTACTTCTATCCCAGAGGAATAGTGGTCGTGGCACCTAACCTTAGGCCCCCGCTTTATCACCAGAGCAGTTTCTCTGGTTTTACACCTGGTTACCAGGGTGTTGGCTTGGGTTTTGGGTCTTCACTCCCCAGGCATGGAGGCGGATTTAATCAAATCCCTCTGCAACAGGTCGACTACTCCTTGCCCACTTACAACCGTTTTTCGGTGCTGGCGGGCATGGAGGGAGTTGACTGACTTGCTTTAGGGGGAGCATCAGATGAGGATATTGGTGCTCCACAAAAGGAGCCCTCCTTAACGGTTGAACTAAATCATAACGGCACACATTCCCCTTCCCTAAAGCACATATGCACCCAGGAAATACAGATTGATAATGTAGATGTAGTCGATGGGCAAACAGATCACGTACATGCCTTAAGTTTGGGAGACAAAAGTGGGAAGTCAGATGCTGAGGCAATTAGATTGGTCTCCTGGAACATAGCCGGTTTGGCAGCCAAATTTAACAACAAAGAATGGCGCCAGTATGTAAGCAAATTTAATATAATTTGCTTACAAGAAACTTGGGCAGTGGACAATAGGTCCTTACATATTCAAGGTTACAAATGCTTCTTTGTTCCTGCAAAGAAATCTAGCTCAGGCAGAGCCATGGGAGGGCTCTCATTGTATGTGGACCTGAACATCCCCGGCACATGGTCGACCTTAAACTGTAACTCACAAAACATCCAAGAGGTCCGGTTTAATGGTAAAGGATTAAAATTGACCATGTTTAATGTTTATAACAACGGAGGGGGTGGAGGTTGTAACAAACTGATAAGCGAACTAGAGTGCAGATTGTGCCTGGATTCGGTTGATGAAAGGGGGAGCGTTGGCCAAAATATTCTGGTCATGGGGGACCTTAATTGTCATCTCTGCCCGGCTCTTTTCCCTCTAGACAAGGCTTGGTCACGCTGCCCAGAGGATAACGGGGCTCATTTTGAGCATTCAACGGATGGTCACGCTCTAACAAAATTTTTACACAACGAAGACCTGGTTCACACCATGGATATGATGCATATACCGCAGGATGGTACTTTGCCACCAACCTTTAAGGGAAGGGGATGTTCCTCATATATTGATTATATTATTGTCTCAAGGGTTTGTAAAAATATAGTTTTTAGAGTTGGGATTGACTGGAACCAGTTCAGTGACCATAACCCACTGGTGCTAGATGTACTTTATTGGGCTTGTCAAAGAGGGAGTATGCCTAATGCGATAACTGAGAGGGTAACTGACCAGGGCAGATGCCTTAGGTGGTCTAAAATAAATGGAGAACAGTTTTATAGATCACTGATGGAAAAGGGGAAACCAGCTTTTGAAAAATGCCTAAACATATCAATAGAAGGGCATCAGTTACTTATAGCCTTCGATCAGATTGCTGGTTTAGTAGATGGCCTGTTAAAGACTAGCACCCCGGTAAAAAGTATTTGTAGCCAGCCGCGGTGGTTTGACCGGGATTGCACGAAGGCCTTGAGGAACTTAAAAATAGAAGCCAAGGGATGCCTCCCGAGTTGCAATTTGTAGGCAAAAATACAGGAGTGAACTGAGTAGGAGACAATTGGCACTTCAAGCAGAAGGATAGGCAGACGTACGGGAGGCGGGGGAAAAGAGGGACATGTCGGAATTTTGGAGGATTATTAATAGACCCACATTCCAGGATGATAGGGCACCTGAAATAGGAACGAACATTACGCCTGATATGTGGATCACTCATATAGGGGTTTATATAACCACGAAATGGAAACGTCTAGTGAACACTGGGATGCTGATCAGGGCCAGCCCGTAGTGTTCTCATTTAAGGAAATCAAGGACGGTATTGAGGGTTTATCTAAAAACAAAGGCCCTGGCCCAGACGGCATCCCGCCAGACTTATTCCTAAGCTCGGTGGAATTATGGGCCACTCTAATGACAAGAGTCATTAGCACATCAATTCGTTATGGTTTACCGCCATCCTGGTCAACGGCCATTATTGTCCCTATTTACAAAAAGGGCAGCAGAGGCGACCCCCAATGCTATCGCCTAATCTCCCTGATTGACGTATGCGCCAAAATTTTAGGGAGGGGGATATTACATCAGCTGTAGGAATGGACAGAGGCAAACAACATAATCTCAGACACCTAGTACGGCTTCAGGACGGGCCGGTCTACAAGCGACCAATGCCTGAACCTTTACATGTTAGCAGCCAAATACACGAAGGCCAGTAATGAATCAATTTATATAGGATTCATGGATCTGGCAGCTGCTTTTGACCACGTAAACAGGGACAAGCTCTGGAATATGATGACCAGAATGGGGATAGAGATCAGCCTCATTAACATTCCAAGAGAATTGCACAGCAGTACCTCAGCGAAGGTTAGGTATAACATTGAGGGAGGATGTACTGACTCCTTTCCTTGTAATAGTGGAGTACGCCAAGGTTGTATTTTGGCGCCGTTTCTGTTCTCCCTATATATCAATAATTTTGGAGCAGCATCTTCTTCAGCTGAGAACTGATTGCCCACGAGTAGGGACCCGTCATGTTCCTGTGTTACTTTACACAGATGACGCGGTCCTTCTCGGACGTACACCAAGGAGTCTACAGATTTTAATTGATGGTTTTGTATTTTTTATGGCCTCATTAGATCTGTAAGTTAACTTGAGTAAATCTTATGTTTTAGCTGTCGGCAATAAACCCTGCAATAAATGTACATTCACAATAGGGAGCCACAAGATAGAGAAAGTTAAATCATTCTCGTATCTGGGCTTACTATTTGATGGTGCATTAAAATTTAATCACTTGGTGGAGGAACGCTGTCGTAAAATGAATGTCACAAATGGGGCAATTGCAGGATATGGGCGAAGGTTGGAGAGATGGTGCCTTGAACAGGTCTTGAATCTATATAACTCTATATGTTGCTCTAAGGTCATCTATGGGGCAGAGGTGTGGGGTTTTGTGAATACTTGTCAACTACACCGGGAAGAGAATAAACAGAGCCTAGCTGCATCAATTACACACAGGGAGTTAGGGATACCTTATCTTGAAGACCTGGTGAAGGTTAGGCCTATCTTAGCTTGGTTAAAAATCTGGGTTAACCCAGATGCAACTTTAAGTAGGGAAATTATGATTGTCGGGGAAGAGATACGTGGATGCGAATCCCGTGGCTCAGTTATGTTAATTCAGCATTGAAAATTTAAGGCTTTGAGAATTTATTCTCCGACCCAGCAGCAATTACCCCACAGCATAAAAGGACTGTAAAAAAAGTGTTTTGGGAACACAGGGCTATACAGAGAACAGAGCAATAAAGGGCTAAAACCACAGTGTGTGCCTACAATCTAGTAAAGATTAAAGAAGGAATGGAACCTTACCTATATTTGATATACAATGCACAGGACAGGTTTTAATGAACTGTTTTAGACTCAATCTTTTACCGTATTTATTGGCATCACCATTAGGGTACTCATCCACGATTGAGCAGAAGGGAACCTGCGGTTGCGACAATAGGTCTTTGCAGGATTCCCTTCATTTCGTATTGTTATGTTCTTTTTATTCTGAGCTCAGGCGTAGATTCCTGGTTGATATTTTAAAACAAGTTAACATAAAAAGTGCTCAAAAAGCTGCATCATTTATTTTATTAAAGTAGCGGTACGTCTGAGAGCTACTAGAGGGGGAGGGGAACTGTGAGGTTTTATTGATTCCTGTTAAAGGCCAGTTATGTCTCTTTTTACCATCGTGATTTGTCTGTATTAATATTGGGATTCATGTAAATTGAATTGTTAAATTTTTAAATAAAAATGGGGAAAAGTTGGGGGTGAATGTATTTTGTATGTTTGTACTTTTATGGTGATTTTTAATCATCGAATAAAGAATCCTGACTGACTGACTGACCACTTAATTTTTTTAATTTGTTTTACATTTTTATTAATTGTTATTTATATTATTATTTTATGTATATAAATTTATTTGTAATTTATTATATTTCATTTATTTATAAGTTATTAAAATAATTTTTTAGAATTATCAATGAAGTATATACTATGTATTATATTGTTATTATTATTAGTTTTTATTACATTATTTATAAATTTTAAATATTATAATATATGTTTAACTATGTTTATTACAGTAATAAGTATTATTTTGTTAATATTACATTTTTTTTAATTTAAGCAAAACGATATTTTTAAAAAATATATATTTTTGACATCGATATTTTTTTCTCGATATTTTTGTACTTACCTTGTTAGAGATAGGATGTCGATATTATTGTAATTGATATTTTTGTTGCGATATTTTTGTAGGTAGATATTTTGTAGTCGATATTTTGTCATAGATTCCGGATTCCCCATTCCCATGGTAGAGGACCTGCACTCGTCTGCAGGGTCACCCCCAAACATTTTGCCTTCCTCCTCTCCTTTTTGCTAAATTTGTTTTGTTGGCTTTAGGACTCAGGGCACTTTACCACTGCTAGCCAGTGCTAAAGTGCATGTGCTCTCTGCTTGAAACATGGCAACATTTGCTTTTCAACAAATGGCATATTTAATGTACTTCTAAGTCCATAGTAAAGTCCACTACATGCGCCTAGTGCCAGTAAGTTAAATGCTACTAGTGGGCCTGCCACACTGACTGTAGCACCCACTGCAGTAGTCCTTTAACACCTTAACTGCTGGGCCTCAAACCGCCCCCGAGCCTTTTTTGCCATTTGGTGTAGTTTGCGCTTATTGCTCCATAACTTTTTTCCATATAAGGTATACATGCCGAATTTGTGTCCTTGTTTTCCAACATCCAGGAGATTCTAACAGTACCTAGGGTTTGTGGATTTCCATGGAGAAGACTGATAAGTTAGCCAACATACAGCTACATTTTGTTTTGGGTGGGGTAAATAGGAAACGAGTGCGGCAGAAAAAAGCATCTGCTTTTTTCTCATGCAAAGGGCATTAACAAAGGCTTTGTGGTGATAACATTACCATCTTTCCAGCTTTTAGAAACAGGCAGTTTTGAATCAGAAAACCACGTTTTTCTACACAATGTTGGCATTTAACAGAGCCATAGCGCATTTCTCCTATTTTTGTCCTTTCAACCTCCTTCCAATTAGTGGCAGAAATAAGTGCAAAACCAATGGTGGATCCCTGAAACTATACATTTCTGAGAAGTAGACATAAATCTTCATTCAACAAGGGGTCATTTGTGTAGATCCTTCAAGGCTTTACTATAGAAGGTAGCAGTTCAAATAAAGAATTATTGAAATCGAGTTAAAAAAACAGCAATTTGTGTCTATATTCTCACCTGTAACTACTAACTGTAACATATTTTCAAAAGCAATATCCTGTTACGTCCACTAGACCCCTGTGGTGCATAGATATCTATGGCTTGTAGGTTCTCCAAGAATCCAAGGTATCCAGAGACAATACCTGAGCTGTGATTGCAATTGTTTTTCATTGTGTATTGGAATACAGCAATTCATTAGGTAAAATATAAAAAGTTAAAAATAGGTATCAAGAAAACCTATGTCTTTCCAAAATGGGCACACAATATGGAGTTTAGAAGCAGTGGTTAATTGTATATCTTTGAATTTGTGGGTACCTATATTATCATGTGAATCACAGAACATTTCCCCAATGTTTTCCTACACAGAATCCCCTGCAAACCTCAAATTTAGCCACAAATATCACATTTTCCTTACATTTCTGTTTGGGAAAATTGTAGGATCACTGGACTGGCACAAATTTGCTACCAGCCAGCATTCCCCCAGGTCTCCCAGCAAAAATTCTACCTCACTTCTGTGGGTGGACTAAGTGTCCACAATAGGGAAGGGCCAAAAACGTATTGTAGAGACATCAAAAATGGCTTTCACCATACAACCTGTTTCTGCAAGGGGGGCAACTGCGTTTTTGGCCCCAGGCTCGGCAGCCATCTAGGAAACCTACAAAACCCAGACATTTCTGAAAATGGGCCCCTTGTTGGGAGTCTTAGAAAGTGCAGCTTACATGGATCCCCTAACGTTTTTTTACCCAGAATCTCCTACAAACCTCAAATTTAGCTAACAAAAGCACATTTTACTCACATTTCTGGGTGGGAAAGTTGTGGGATCACTGGACCAGCACTAATATATTAGCACCCATCATTTCCCCAGGTCTCCTGATAAAAATGCTACCTCATTTGTGTGGGTGGGCCAAGTACCAGTGACAGGAAATGGCCCAAAACTTATTGTGGAGTCATCAAAATTATTAGGGGTGGGCGTAGTTCGCGAAGTAGCGCTACGCGTAGCTACACGAAGTGCACTTCGCACTACGCGAGCTACGCGTAGCACTACGCGAACTGCGTAGCATGTAGCATGTCGTTTTCAATGATTGCACAGTGCGGACAAGCATCCGGCACTGTGTAATCATTGAAAACAGCATCTTGCACAGTGCGAGCTGTTCTTTTTATGCCGCTCGAGTAGATTTTTACTCGAGCTGCAGCTTTCTCAACGCGGACTGGTAGTTTCTCATCGCGATCGGCAACTTGATGTTGCTGATCGGGAACAAGGAAAAAGTCTTGCGAGGATGTCATTTTGCTTGCTCGCGGTCGCCAACTTGACGTTAAAGACCGCGAGCAAGCAAAAAATGACTGCTGCACTACGCTACGCATGTTTGCACTGTGCTACATGCAGTTTGCATAGTGCGAAGTTGTGAAAACTTCGCAAAGTATGCGAGTGTAGCGTAGTGCTTTGCCCAGAATTAAAAATTATCTATCACAAAACAATCTGTTTTTGCAAGGGGGCAACCTGTGTTTTTGGTCTCGGGTTCGGCAACCATCTAAGGAAATCTACCAAACCCAGACATTTCTAAAAGCTGGACACTGGCGGAGTCCAGAGAGGTGCACCTTGTGTGGATCCCCCAACATTTTTGTACCCAAAATCCCCTGCACACCTAAAATTCAACAAAAAAATTACATGGAAGTTCCATCACATTCATACGCCACAGGATGGAATGCATTTGACTAAATTTTAGTACCTGTTAAGTAACCCCCTCTTTTTTAATGAACTTTACAGAATGCATGCCTAGTGAACCTTTTCTAATTGCTCCCATGACTGCCACATGAGGCTCAGTAAGATATGTCTTTCATTTGCCTTTTGTGCACTCGCTATGCTAACTCTAACTATTTCTAGTGTGTGAATGTAAGTTAGACTTGTACTCAAACTGAGCAAGCATATCTTCGTTTGAAACTAAAGCAAACATGCTGGGGAATTTTCCCAAATTTCCTAAAGAGAACATCATAAACTATGAAGAACAGTAGTTTTTAAAACATAGGGTAGTCCATTAGAACATAGCATATATCCCATCCACTGCTATGTGATGTGTTGTCAATCAATCAGTGGGTTAAAAGCACTCTACTCACCCATGAGGGTGACAAGGTGTGGCGGGATATGCAGCTCTGGTTCAGTTCTGGTTTCTGAAGGTGTGTAGCATAGGGAAGCATCTGACATTGACTGGGAGCTCGCTCCAGGCTGTGGCCACGATGTAGGAAAAGGCTCTTCTGCCCGCTCTGGTTTTGCGGCTGTGTGGGGTTTCTGCTAGGGTGAGGTTGGTGGAGTGGAGGTCCCTTTTGGTTACGTGGAAGGAGACTCTTTTGTTGAGATATTTGGGTCCGGAGTTGTGGAGGGATTTGTAGACGTGGGTGAGTAGCTTGAAGGTTACTCTCTTCTGGATGGGGAGCCAGTGGAGGGCTCATAGGTGTTGGGTGATGTGCTCATGTCATGGGATGCAGAGACCGAGTCTGGCGGCGGTGTTCTGGATGGTCTGGGGTTTGCATAGCAGGGATTTGTTGATTCCAGCATAGAGGGCATTTCCATAGTCCAGTCTGCTTGTTATGAGTGTGTGGGTGATGGTCTTTCTGGATCCGGGGGGATCAACTTGAAGGTCTTGCTGAGGATGCAAAGAGTTTTGCAGTAGATGGAGGTGACGGCATTGATCTGTCAGTCATGTGAGGGAGGAGTCGAGTATGTGGTCCATGGAGTAGGGGGGTGCCAAGGGTGGAGGGCCACCAGGAGTTGTCCCAACCTGAGGGGGTGAATCCAAGGATGAGGACTTTCGTGTTTTCCGAGTAGAGCTTCAGACAGCTGCTGCTCATCCAAGCTGCAACGTCTTTCATTTCTTTTTGGAAGCTGAATCTGGTGGTTTCAGGGTGCTTCATGAGGGAGAGGATGAGTTGGGTGTCGTTGGCGTAGGATACAATGGTGAGTCCATGCTGTCTGATAATGGCAGTGAGGGGGGTCATGTAGATGTTGAAGAGTGTGGGGCTGAGCGATGATCCTTGTGGTACTCTGCAGTTGATCTCTGTGGGTTCAGAGAGGAAGGGCAAGTGTCTGATCCTTCAGGTTCTGCCAGCGAGGAAGGAGTGGAGGCAGTCAAGGGCGGTTCCTTGTATTCCGGCATCATGGAGTTTGGCTGCAAGAGTGCGGTGGGAGACAGTGTCGAAGGCTGCGGAGAGGTCGAGTAGGATGAGGGCTGCGGTGTGGCCTTGGTCAAAGCGCACAGGGATGTCGTCTGTGGTGGTAAGGAGGGCAGTCTTGTGCTGTGGTTGCTGCGGTTGCTGCGGAATCCAGATTGGGTGAGGTCGAGGATGGAGTTCTCTTTGATGAAGATTGTGAGCTGGCTGGTGAGGAGCGGCTTGACTTCTGAGCATTTCCAGTCATCGGGGAAGGTGCCGTATTAGAAGGAGGCGTTGATAGTGCGAAGTAGCTCAGGTGCAATGGCGGTGGTAGCTCAGTGGAAGATGTGCGGAGGCAGGGGTCTATGGAGGCTCCTGAGTGAGTGCTCTTAATGGTTGTGGTGATATCTTCAGTGGTGGCCAGGATTCAGGCGGTGATGGTGGGTCAGCTGTTGTTGCTGGAGGGAAGGGTGGTTTCTAGAGTCTGCTCCTGGAAGTTGTTGTAGAAGGCCTTGATTTTCAGGTGGAAGTAGGAGCTGAATTTGTTGCACAGGTCCTGGGAGGAAGTGATGTCCGTGGCTTTGCTGAGGGGGTTTGGTGAATTGCTGTATGATGTTGAAGAGTTCCTTCGCGTTGCTGGAGTTGATGAGGATTTGTCATGAAGATTTTCTTTGTGGATCTTATGCGTTGGTGGTATTCTGTCATGGTGATCCGGTCTACCATGGTTTTGCTGTTTCTACATCATTTTTCAAGACGTCTGCAGGAGTGTCTGGCTTCTTGGAGGTTGGTGGCTGGTGAACCAGGTGGCTTTCAGGGGACGTTGTCTGTTGGTGGTGCGAGCTTCTCTGCGCAGTTGGTGATCTACCTGTGTAGTTCCTTGGCTGCAGAGTTGGCATCAGTCGAGGCAGGGGGATCGTGGATGGGGCTGAAGTTGAGGTGCTCCTCTGTGACCTTGCTTCAGTTCCTTTGTGAAGGGTGGGGAGTGGTTTGAGAGCAGTGGCGGTGTTGAAAGAGAAGTGTACGCAGTGGTGGTCCGTCCAGAGGGGCTGCATGGTGTGGCTGAAGTGGATGTTTTTCCCACCTGCGAAGATGGGGTTGAGGGTGTGCCCTGCCTTGTGGATAGGGGTGGTGACGAGCAGTTTCAGTCCGATGTTGGTGAGGTTGTCCAGGAGGGCGGTGGAGTTGGGGTCGCTGGGGTTGTCAAGGTGGAAGTTCAGGTCTCCGATGAGTATGTAGTCCATGGGAGCGATGTCATGGGGTGTGATGAGGTTGGCAATGGTTGTTTCTTCCGGGGTTGAATGCAAGGAGGGCAGCGGAGTCATAGCGGTCAGAGGTCGGAGAACCAGGGTCCCTGGCGCTGGTCGGTTTGCCGATGGGCTCAGATAGGCTTGCCTTTGATGCTCCAGCAGAGTACCCAGGCTGCGGCCTCTATTAAATAGGGAAGGGGTGCGGGAAGCACAGCTGGGGGGCGGGAGCGAAAGCGGCAGGGGGAGGGGACACGGGGGAGCAGCAGCAAGAAAAAGGGCGGCAAGAAATGGGCACAGTGTTGTGACTATAATGCAATTATTATACAGCAAACTGTACATATACTAAGTTCTGATGGTGGAAGAACATGGCAAGAAGGTCAAGCGTTTACCCATATGCACCACAGAAGTCACTATTGGGCGAGTGAGACACCTTTGGATTTGAATTCAAAGATGAAGATGAAGAAATGGCATGTGTATCTGTACCACCTTTACCATCTGCCTTCTACCTGCGCAATATCTCTGGGAAAGCACACCTACAATAAGCTTTTATTACCCATACCCATTTCCATCTATGTCTTCATCAGCGTTCTGACTACTCCTGTATAATTTCCTAATGAAGCTATAGGAATGCCTTCTGTCCCTAGCTACTTGAAGTTCAAGAAAAAGTGTCTTTTATGTGCCATCAGCACACTACCTGTGCTAAATTCAACACCTTCCAGTTTGTGGATGCAAGTTGGGGGTGTCCGAACATGCCTCCCTCCAAAAGCTCATTCCTCGAACTGAGCAAGCATATCACCATTAATAGTCAGGCAAACATGCTGGGGAAAACTGCCTAAGATCCTTAAAGTAATAAGCCAAACAAAATGTCCAGTGGAACTCATTCACCAACACTTCTACTTTTGATTTGAAAGTGTGAAAACTCAATTACTAACTTGTATCATAAGCAATACTAAAGATGTGTAAACAATCATCATACACAACATTGCATCCTGTACCCTTTTTCAATAACATTGGTTAAGATACAAATAACTAATTTAGATTGCAGACTTTCAAAGCAAGTAGAAGTGTTGGTGAATAAGTTCCACAGAACCTTTCTTTGATTTATTACATCTGGTCTGGTTCTTGTGGTCAATCAGGCTGGTCCTTGTGTTGCATACATAAGTTCCATAAAAAGCACTTCACAATGTAGTCAAGCCTTTAAAATGTTACCACAATGGGTACTCTGTGACAAAGTGGCTAATGTTCCGTCCATCATTAAGTGCAGTCTGGGGGCTATAATGCACTTGTCAATCGGCAGACAGAACACCAACCACGTTCTGACGGCTGCTATAAGTGTTGTGCAGGCCATTAGGAACTCCATGATTTCCTCAAGTAGAGGCACAAAAACGATAACGCTTAGTGAAGTAGTGGCCTGTGGAAAGAAGGAATCTGTGCACAGCCATTGAAAGGTTTACGTAACAGCAGCTCTACTTCATTCAATTTCCCAATAGTTCTCTACTGTCTGGTACAATGTAAAACAATCCTGAAAAAACAGGGCTGGGTGATATTGGCACTGGGAACAGTAAATATGACTCTACTACCTCTTTCGAAGATTAGAAAAGACTTGGAAACGAAATATAGTTGTGCCTTTTTAGATGTTGCAGTAGTGCGACTGGCAAAGAGTCACTCTTTCTGCCTTGTCACGTCCTCCAGAGCATATGAACTGGAGACTGCTGCTTCTGTAGCAGTAACACTTTCAATAACTGACAACGGAAAGTCAAGGAAAGAGTCTTCCTGGGGTTGTCTGGTGATAAACAACATAAATGTTATGGTGCCTTCTCGATCAGGTGGTAAAGCTGTTTCTTGTGCCAAATGTGGGTTTTATGACTTGCATTTTATGGCTGAAGAACCTGGACATTCCTATCCATTCTGCCCATGTACTTGTTGTAATCAAGCAGGGAAAGGTGTGGCGCAGTGGCCAGGGAGACTGACTTTGGAGCACGGGGCTCACTGTTTGATCCCCAGCGCCAGAGACCGATCAGCTCAGCATCATGTTACTCTGGGCAAAAGTTCACTTAATCTACTGGATGGCCCCCAGCACCTTGAGACCCTTAGGGATGATTAGTTGGCGCTTTACAAATACCGGGTTATCAAGTATATAGATGGACTTGTGAACTTTAGTCATCTGACCCCAAACTGTAGCAGGAAAAGTGCTCTCATCATGAATTGTAGTGAGCATGTACACATCACGCCTTACTGAGAACTTGGCAGTGAGCAGTACTTTGGAATGCAATAAAGTGCTCTTAGATTTCTGAAGCTTTTTACAAATCAGCAAATGTTAGAATCCTATGCGGTGACAACATTTTGTATCGCAGGCCACAGTCCGAGCTTTGTACAGCTCACTAAACAGCTCTAGCCCCGTATTGAAGATGTCCACATAAAGGTTATAACCTTTGTGAAAGAGAGGCTGGACAAGCTCCCATAAAATATTCCTTGTAACTCCTAGTGTGGAAGGGCAACCTAAACACTTAAGAGTGGAGTCCTTCCCTGTATACGCTCTCAAGCACTACACATAGCCAGCCGTGATCTCACACAGCATGTGCAGCTCTTCAACTCGCAATCTACTGCCTGAACACCAGCCGCCCTTTGTACAGGAACAAGGACTCATCGATGGCTATATTATTTCTTGTAGTATAAACCTCTAGAAACCTGGAAGCCAAATGTTCCACAACAGGCCATATTTTGAAAAACCTGTAATGGTCTGGATGGTCCCTGGGCAATGCAGCAGAATTGTCATTGACATGCAGCATGCACTGCATTAGTAAAAAGTTATCTCTGCTCATGTATGGTGTGAAGATGGGGGCTACCCAAACTCTGCGAGTAGACCATTAGGACAGCAAGAATGGTTTATGCACTACCAGCATTTTGAGCGTAAGGCCCAAAAAGGTTTTCAACACCCCTAATGAAGTGGGAGTCCCCTTGTGTGCCCTAAAATGAGGCCAGAGAATGCCTCCATGTTCCCTCAGAAAGTGTTTGGCACACAAATGTGTTTGCTGCACAATTTGTGCGCGGATACATCTGAAAAGAGAAGGACATCTTCAATTGGCAAAAATGTGGCTGCATCAATTTTACATCCAGCGTCACCAGTGAAAGGCAGAATTTGGGGCTGAGCTAAATTGGGTGGGGGGGCTGCCAAGAGAGCACTCCGACGCTGCTTGGCATGGTCTTGCCTGCTCTCTGGGTTAGTTTCACCTTGTGCTGTTGTCCCCTTGCTCAGACTTTGCTTATGAAGGGACAGCATGACTATCATCATTGTGTCCCTCGGAATCACTGGAAGATGAGTCATCAGATGAAACTGCATTAACTAAAATAAAAAAATCACTTCCATATGCTGCTCCATTGGCCTCTCCCTCAGATACTGTCTCACTATCTGCTGTCTCATTCTCTGATACTGCCTCTGAGCTGTACTTCATAACTCAAGTTAGGGCTTGATTAGCAGTCATCCACCGAGCTGACATCTCTGCTATTGCCTAAAACCGTCCTTCTAAAACAATATCTTTTATAGATTTAATTTGTTTTAAAGTACAGGTAATGGCTGGCTTTACTAGGCCACTAAGCCTTCCACATATAGGGGCTCATTATGATGGCGGACGGAAGTGCGACCACAGCCCTTGAGTAAGCGGAAAATGCTGTTTCCGTGTCCGCCTGCTGCGGTCACTCCGTCCGCCATATCAGGATAGGAAAGAGTGTTAAAAGTCCGTGCGCGACGGAAGAGCATGCACCGCCGCCTAACTACACCCGACCCCGCGGCGGACGTAACCAATCCAGAGACTCCGCCGTATGGACTGACGTCAACGACCGTCCCCCAAATCAAGATGGCGGAAAACACACATAAAACCGCTGCGGAAAAACAACCTGCCTGAACACGGCGGATTCCCCACAGCGAAGATACCATACATAGCAGAGATACCCACCACAAGCTGCTCGCCGTCATGGACCCAGCGCTACACGCTTTTCCGATACTCTTCGCGATCCACCACCTGCAAGTCATGGCCCACTATCGACGACGACGCAGGTACGCAACACACCATTGACTGTCTGAAGGGGAGTACCTGCCATGGTCGTGACGTTGGGAGGGGGAGTGTCATGTTTGAGAAACCACATCACATCGCAAATAGAAATGCACAACTGGAGTACACAAGCAGGAATGACGACGATAAACCACGACACATGATTGACTTGCTTTATTACACATAATAGGGGTATAATCACAGAGTATGCAAGAGCATGGGCATTGTGGGCACCAGAGCAGGTACATCAGAGGCAGCACATGAGGGGGGCTAAGTGCATCAACAGTCCATGGCATCGAACAGGTACATCAGATTCAGCACATGAGAGGGGCTAAGTGCATCAATAGTCCATGGCATCGAACAGGTACATCAGAGGCAGCACAGGAGAGGGGCTAAGTGCATCAACAGTCCATTGCATCGAACAGGTACATCAGAGTCAGCACATGAGAGGGGCTAAGTGCATCAACAGTCCATGTCATCGAACAGGTACATCAGAGGCAGCACATGAGATGGCAGACTGCAGTATCAGAACACCAACAGGGCATTGTGGGCACCAGAGCAGGTACATCAGAGGCAGCACATGAGAGGGCAGACTGCAGTATCAGAACACCAACAGGGCATTGTGGGCACCAGAGCAGGTACATCAGAGGCAGCACATGAGAGGGGCTAAGTGCATCAACAGTCCATGGCATCGAACAGGTACATCAGAGGCAGCACATGAGAGGGGCTAAGTGCATTAACAGTCCATTGCATGAAACAGGTATATCAGAGGCAGCACATGAGAGGGCAGACTGCAGTATCAGAACACCAACAGGGCATTGTGGGCACCAGAGCAGGTACATCCGAGGCAGCACATGAGAGGGGCTAAGTGCATTAACAGTCCATGGCATCGACCAGGTACATCAGAGGCAGCACATGAGAGGGGCTAAGTGCATCAACAGCCCATTGCATGAAACAGGTACATCAGAGGCAGCACATGAGAGGGCAGACTGCAGTATCAGAACACCAACAGGGCATTGTGGGCACCAGAGCAGGTACATCAGAGGCAGCACATGAGAGGGTCTAAGTGCATCAACAGTCCATTGCATCGAACAGGTACATCAGAGGCAGCACATGAGAGGGGCACAGAGCATCAACAGTCCATTGCACTGAACAGGTACATCAGAGGCAGCACATGAGAGGGCAGACTGCAGTATCAGAACACCAACAGGGCATTGTGGGCACCAGAGCAGGTACCTCAGAGGCAGCACATGAGAGGGGCTAAGTGCATCAACAGTCCATGGCATCGAACAGGTACATCAGAGGCAGCACATGAGAGGGGCTAAGTGCATCAACAGTCCATTGCATCAAACAGTTACATCAGAGGCAGCACATGAGAGGGCAGACTGCAGTATCAGAACACCAACAGGGCATTGTGGGCACCAGAGCAGGTACATCTGAGGCAGCACAAGAGAGGGGCTAAGTGCATCAACAGTCCATTGCATCGAACAGGTACATCAGAGGCAGCACATGAGAGGGCACAGAGCATCAACAGTCCATTGCACTGAACAGGTAAATCAGAGGCAGCACATGAGAGGACAGAATGCAGTATCAGAACACCAACAGGGCATTGTGGGCACCAGAGCAGGTACATCAGAGGCAGCACATGAGAGGGCAGACTGCAGTATCAGAACACCAACAGGGCATTGTGGGCACCAGAGCAGGTACACCAGAGGCAGCACATGAGAGGGGCTTAATGCATCAACAGTCCATTGCATTGAACAGGTACATCAGAGGCAGCACATGAGAGGGCAGACTGCAGTATCAGAACACCAACAGGGCATTGTGGGCACCAGAGCAGGTACATCAGAGGCAGCACATGAGAGGGGCTAAGTGCATCAACAGTCCATTGCATCGAACAGGTACATCAGAGGCAGCACATGAGCGGGGCACAGAGCATCAACAGTCCATTGCACTGAACAGGTACATCAGAGGCAGCACATGAGAGGGGCTAAGTGCATCAATAGTCCATGGCATCGAACAGGTACATCAGCGGCAGCAGAAGTACGTGGTGCAAGGTACCCGTCCCAAGGACAAGAAAAATGCAAATGTGGTTACTAAGGACAATAATAACAAAAAGGTAACAGAGGGTCTGAAATCAGAGAAAGAGTTCAAAGGTGTAGGATATCTACCCAACAGACCACAGTCCCTTACTCAACTGGAGGTCAAATTGACCGATACAAAGGCTCTCAAGGGATGAGGAAAATACCCATCAGTCACCATACGGATCCGCCCTTCATCATTTGGGATTTGTCCGGACCACCCGTCTGAGAAAATTAGTGTGACAATCAAAGGATGACCTGGTGGTTAGGAGGTCCCCTTTGTTGTTCCAAATACAGTGTGGTCTACCACTCGATCTTAATGAGTGGAGAGAAAATATGGGACTGGGGTGTGCAGTGCAAATAACTGTGAGTGAGAAAAAGAAACCAGAACAAGAAAGTGTGTTAAAATTGGTTAGGAGAGCACGGAACAACCTTTATTCTGTGTATGCTCTCAATACCAAGATTAAAAAATATAACCTTAGGCAGTCAAATTAGGTAGACCGTCTGAGGTGAGGTCGACATGTTTCAGCAAACATGGACTATTGCGTCCTTGCTTTCATCAGGACCAAAACTATGAAGCTAGTGCTACTGCACAAAGTGAAAAAAATCATAAAGTGACAACAGGAAAAGTGAAACAAGTGCAAGGAGTCACCTGTATGATCCAAATGCCATTACAGTTAGTGTTGTTCACTGTGGAATAAAAATAAAGGAAGTGAGTATCAGGTAAGGCTATCTGCAACCTTCGAACTCAAAAATAAGTCCATCATCTATGGATCAACAAAAAAATCACATCAAAATGATTTTGATACATGCTCTTTTATTATTAGAGGGTCAGTTGCAATCCATTTGGAGATACATATTATTAACCAAACGTCGTTCAGTTCTTACCTTAATCTGTAAGGTAGAATTGCCTCACCCCACCTGGCAGTGGCTCAGGGGAAAATGAAGCACCGCTCTAAAAAACATGTGAAACACATGTAAACATAGTGTGTGAAACAAAATACATACACCTCTCTACTATCAATGACCGAAAGGTAGCAAATCTTAGACTGACAAATAATGCTGCCGTTCCCAGCGTACCGTGACTGGATCTAAAAGAAGAGGAGGCTCCCTTTAGTCTAACGTCCTCTTAGAAACGGAGCATAGCAGCGAGTTTATTAAACCCAAAGTTAAGAATTCGACACGAAAAAGCTCTTCTCACCTGTCCGTCGGTGCTCCGTGGCCGGCGTCCTAGCCGACTGGGGAGGTACCGAACGGCAGGATCAGGGCTGTTTATCAACCGGGCTCCAATTGGTGGCCGAGTCACGTGGTGTCTATGGACGCGCGATCTCATTGGCTATTCTCGCGTGTAATGACTTACAAGCTCGCCCATTGGTGCTTTGCTGGTAAACAAGCGTTCCGATAGGCAGCAAATGACGCAGCCAGGCTGAACAGAGTCTGATAATGTGACAAGGTTGTCTGGGTAACTGTTGGTACTGAACAATAATAAGGTACTACGAGTTGCCATAGACAGGTTAGGATGACAGTACTCGTGTCCCGTGTTGTCATAAATACATAGAGTGAAGACTAAAAAAACTCTCATCTAGAGGGAAAAATCAAATGTCCACGGGGGACAAATGGCCAAACTGAACTAGGTTTGATTGTGTGACAGGTTTGTCTAGGTAATTGTTGTCACTATGTTGTTGAATGTGACTTAACACTGTTACGACAAGGTAATACGAGTCGTCGTAGACAGGATCGGATGACAGTATTCGTGTCCTGCGTTGTCACAAATTCATAGAGTGAGGGCTATAAAACTCCTGCTCTAGAGGGAAACAGCCAATGTCAACATATGGCCCAGCTTAGGTGGTATACTTTAACAGGGATAACAGATCAAAAGGACGTTTATACCACTGAGAGGAGAACCATACAGAGGGCAAAACAGATTGGTAATGACAGGTTCATTTAGTTGATTGAGTTGATTATATCTCAAATCTGAACACTCATTATAGTAAGACAGACTATAAGGTGCACCATGGGATTTCATCATTCAGATTTCCCAGGAAACTTTCCTACGAATTTCAAAAGCAACTTTAATGGGCAGCCTTTTTTAGGGTTTGGCCGGGGCAGATCCCGCGGGAGAAGAAGAGGAAAAAGAAGAAAAAGTTCATTTCAGTCCCCCCTCCACTTCAACGGAGGCGAGGGTCTTGAGGAGCAACTCGTCCAAGAACAAAGAAGCCGGACAGAGCAGTGCAGCTCCAGTATAGTAATGAATTTGAGCAAACACACCTTGACTCCCATTGAGGAAGAGGCCCTCAACAAGGGGCTCGGTTTCGTACCGACTCACCGAAATGACGAGTTTGAGACCCGTTTGGAGTTAGCGAGGTTCTTAAGGAAAATCAGACTACATTTTTACTTTGCAGAGAAGGAAGTCCCCCTGCAGGATGAGGACAACACCAATACAGGGCTGAAATGTAAGTCTACTTTTACACCTCCCACTCACTCAATGCCTCCACAGGTCTTGGCCTATGAACAGGCCCTTGAAAGAGAGATGGACAACCTATTCTCTGAAAACAACAGGGTTTTCTACAACCTGCCTAAAGCACAGCATTTAGTGCTCAAATCCTTAACTGAGAATAAGGACATCACTATAAAACCGGCTGACAAAGGCGGATCGATTGTCTTACTCGATCCTGACATCTACCGAAAAGAATGCCTAAGACAACTTGGCATGAGGAATGCCTACCTCCCTTTGGATCATAATCCCTCTGATGAACTAAAACGCAACATCAAAACGCTGGTGGAAGAAGCGTCCTCGGAAGGATGGGTAACACCAGCCGAGGCTTCCTACCTATGCACAGAACATCCGAAGATGCCATATTTCTATACCTTGCCTAAGGTCCATAAAGAACAACGACCACCCCCAGGACGCCCAATAATATCGGGCATAGGATCGGCCCTGGAACCCCTGTCCACATTCGTAGATCATTTCCTAAGACCGATGGTGCAAGAAATGCCCACGTATCTTAAAGATACGACGGATCTACTAAGACTAATACCGGATATTGAGTTCAATATGGATACCGACCTCTTGGTCTCTTTTGACGTAGAGGCGCTTTACACCTCCATCCCTCAGGATGAAACCTTGGACGTCGTACACCAACTGCTAGATTCCAGGGATTTAAACAGCATCACACCAGTCCAGTTCATAATGGCCTGGCCACATTGGCAATGAAACAGAACTTCTTTCAATTTGAAGAGCAGGTCTATTTACAAACATCTGGAACTAGCATGGGGAGCGTTTATGCTCCCAGCCTAGCGAATTTATACGTTCACTCATTCGAACAAGAACATATCTTGAATGATCGCAATCCCTATATCGATAACCTGAGGACCTGAAAAAGGTATATTGATGACATTTTTGTTACATGGAGAGGTACAAAAGAAAAATGCCTTGAATTCCTGAGTTGGCTCAACAGCAGAAATACACACTTGAAGTTCACCATTGAGATAGGTCAACATGAACTCGCATTCCTTGACCTATTGATCATCGCCAACCCAGAGGGCCTGCAAACAGAGCTCTATAGGAAACCTACCTCCCGAAATTCATTATTACTATTTGACAGCCACCACCCGAAATCCCTGAAGGAGAACCTTCCTTTTGGCCAGTTTTTACGGGTTCAAAGAAACTGTTCTACAACCACGGCATATAAAAAACACTCCAGTATTTTGAGTACTCAACTGGTTGCCCGTAAATACCCCCCTAGACTAGTCCAACAATCTATGAAACGAGCTATGAACAATAACCGGCAAGCTCTGTTGGAACCTAGACCACCCAAGGCTACACTGGATCGACTAACTTTTGTTCACACTTTTGGTAATCTCTCCAATAAGATCCAGAAGATGGTCTGGAAACACTGGCCTATTTTGAATTCAGGACGTCTGACTCTTCCACGTCCCCTAGTCTCCTTCAAAAGGGGTCCTAATCTGAAAGACAGACTGGTACATACCAGACCACTTGAAGATCAACCAAGAGCTGTCGGTTCACTATGGAACCTTCCTCCGGTCCTTGGACACCACCCTTGCAGCAATTGTCAAGTTTGTGCACAGACAACTAAATCGGTCGAGATTGATATTGGCACATCGAGACCCTGGAAGCAGACGAAGTTTACTAATTGCAATAGTGACCGTCTGATCTACCTAATAACTTGCCCTTGTGGATACAAGTATGTGGGTATGACCACACGAAAAGTCCGCATAAGGATATCGGAGCACAAAAGTACCATTCGATGTGCCAGACAGGCCACGAAATTAACCACCCACTTTTTGGAAGCCAAACATCTAGCTACGGAGTTCCAGTTGACCGTTCTTGAACAACCCTTTATTCCATCACACACAGCGGATGTGGCTAAGTACCTATTGATCAAAGAACAAAAATGGGTACTGAAACTTAACACACATCGTGTAGGTCTGAATGATGAAATCCCATGGTCCACCTTATAGTCTGTCTTACTATAATGAGTGTTCAGATTTGAGATATAATCAACTCAATCAACTAAATGAACCTGTCATTACCAATCTGTTTTGCCCTCTGTATGGTTCTCCTTTTAGTGGTATAAACGTCCTCTTGATCTGTTATCCCTGTTAAAGTATACCACCTAAGCTGGGCCATATGTCCACCTATGTTGACATTGGCTGTTTCCCTCTAGAGCAGGAGTTTTATAGCCCTCACTCTATGAATTTGTGACAACGCAGGACACGAATACTGTCATCCGATCCTGTCTACGACGACTCGTATTACCTTGTCGTAACAGTGTTAAGTCACATTCAACAACATAGTGACAACAATTACCTAGACAAACCTGTCACACAATCAAACCTAGTTCAGTTTGGCCATTTGTCCACCCACGTGGACATTTGATTTTTCCCTCTAGATGAGAGTTTTTTTAGTCTTCACTCTATGTATTTATGACAACACGGGACACGAGTACTGTCATCCTAACCTGTCTATGGCAACTCGTAGTACCTTATTATTGTTCAGTACCAACAGTTACCCAGACAACCTTGTCACATTATCAGATTCTGTTCAGCCTGGCCGCGTCATTTGCTGCCTATCGGAACGTTTGTTTACCAGCAAAGCACCAATGGGCGAGCTTGTAAGTCATTACACGCGAGAATAGCCAATGAGATTGTGCGTCCATAGACACCACGTGACTCGGCCACCAATTGGAGCCCGGTTGATAAACAGCCCTGATCCTGCCGTTCGGTACCTCCCCAGTCGGCTAGGACGCCGGCCACGGAGCACCAACGGACAGGTGAGAAGAGCTTTTTCGTGCCAAATTCTTAACTTTGGGTTTAATAAACTCGCTGCTATGCTCTGTTTCTAAGAGGACGTTAGACTAAAGGGAGCCTCCTCTTCTTTTAGATCCAGTCACGTTACGCTGGGAACGGCAGCATTATTTGTCAGTCTAAGATTTGCTACCTTTCGGTCATTGATAGTAGAGAGGTGTATGTATTTTGTTTCACACACTATGTTTACATGTGTTTCACATGTTTTTTAGAGCGGTGCTTCATTTTCCCCTGAGCCACTGCCAGGTGGGGTGAGGCAATTCTACCTTACAGATTAAGGTAAGAACTGAACGACGTTTGGTTAATAATATGTATCTCCAAATGGATTGCAACTGACCCTCTAATAATAAAAGAGCATGTATCAACATCATTTTGATGTGATTTTTTTGTTGATCGATAGATGATGGACTTATTTTTGAGTTCGAAGGTTGCAGATAGCCTTACCTGATACTCACTTCCTTTATTTTTATTCCACAGTGAACAACACTAACTGTAATGGCATTTGGATCATACAGGTGACTCCTTGCACTTGTTTCACTTTTCCTGTTGTCACTTTATGATTTTTTTCACTTTGTGCAGTAGCACTAGCTTCATAGTTTTGATCCTGATGAAAGCAAGGACGCAATAGTCCATGTTTGCTGAAACATGTCGACCTCACCTCAGACGGTCTACCTAATTTGACTGCCTAAGGTTATATTTTTTAATCTTGGTATTGAGAGCATACACAGAATAAAGGTTGTTCCGTGCTCTCCTAACCAATTTTAACACACTTTCTTGTTCTGGTTTCTTTTTCTCACTCACAGTTATTTGCACTGCACACCCCAGTCCCATATTTTCTCTCCACTCATTAAGATCGAGTGGTAGACCACACTGTATTTGGAACAACAAAGGGGACCTCCTAACCACCAGGTCATCCTTTGATTGTCACACTAATTTTCTCAGATGGGTGGTCCGGACAAATCCCAAATGATGAAGGGCGGATCCGTATGGTGACTGATGGGTATTTTCCTCATCCCTTGAGAGCCTTTGTATCGGTCAATTTGACCTCCAGTTGAGTAAGGGACTGTGGTCTGTTGGGTAGATATCCTACACCTTTGAACTCTTTCTCTGATTTCAGACCCTCTGGTACCTTTTTGTTATTATCAGATTTATTGGGGATTGTACTCAGAGCCAGGTCTATAAATTTTCCCCTAGGTCCTCTCCCACCGTAGTGTTTCTTGTTGTTACTAAGGACAATATACACACCAACTCGAAATACATGTGAGTGAAGGTAAACACACCACACATCACGGAGCAGGTGGACTGCCTGAAGTACCTGCCTCTGACACACTGCTACCACCAGAAACTGGAGTGTGAGACACAGCCACAGCTCTAGTGACTGACACATGGGCCATAGACCCAGATACACTGCCAGCACTAGACATAGGAGTGTGAGACACAGCCACAGCCCTAGTGACTGACACATGAGCCATAGACCCAGACACACTACCAGCACCAGAACCAGGAGTGTGACACACAGCCACAGATGTAGTGACTGACACATGAGCCATAGACCCAGACACACTGCCAGCACCAGACATAGGAGTGTGAGACACAGCCACAGCTCTGGTAACTGACACATGAGCCATCGACCCAGACACACTGCCAGCACCAGACATAGGAGTGTGAGAGACAGCCACAGCTCTAGTGACTGACACATGAGCCATCGACCCAGACACCCTGTCAGCACCAGACATAGGAGTGTGCGACACAGCCACAGCTCTAGTGACTGACACATGAGCCATCGACTCAGACACACAGCCAGCACCAGAAACAGGAGAGGGCACAACTGAGACAGTGCCACTACATGATGCATGACAGCAAACAACAGGCACAGTGCCACTATCTGACAACTGAGAGTGAACTTCTGATGCGCCACTGAGAACACCGAAATGATGAGCCACAGGGCTGTATGGGCCAGGAGGCAGGGTGGCTCGGGGAGCTGAAGTTAGCTGTACTGGAGTGACATCGGTGTGGTCAGGTGTCAATGGTGTGTGTCTCTGGGGACGTGCTGAACCCTGCTTGTCGTTTGCTGTATGCCTGCCTTCTGGACTCTGCATCATGTGTAATGGGGGATGCAACAACAGGGGACTCCTTCCTCAGCATCTGACGGGCCTTGATGGGAGTAATGGTATGGGGGTACTCCGCCGCGGAGACATCTGTTTTCCGTTCCTTCAACAACATCAGTCTCAGTGCAGCCAGGGGTGATGTATGCCTGTCTTTGATGGAGCTAGTGTCTATGGGAGAAGCCTTGTCCCTTGGATGTGCCTTGGCCGTAGGAGGAGTCATGTCTCTGTACTTTCCCTGTTCCCTGGACGGTGCCCTGTTCCTGGCAGCAAACTTGTCCTTTGTGGTGTACCTGTCTGTAGAAGACACCTTGTCCCTGGGTGTGTCTCTGTCCTTGGGAGATGGCCCTTCCTCTGCATTGTGCCTGTCCCTGGGAGTGTCCCTGCCCTTGGGAGTGGCCCCTTCCTTAGTAGTGTCCCTGCCCTTGGGAGTGTCCCTGCTCTTTTGAGGTGCCTTTGCCTTTGTACGGTGCTCGTCCCTGCTCTTGGGAGTGGCCCCTTCCTTAGTAGTGTCGGTGTCCTTGGGAGTGTCCCTGCTCTTTTGAGGTGCCTTTGCCTTAGTAGTGTCCTTGTCCCTGCTCTTGGGAGTGGCCCCTTCCTTAGTAGTGTCCCTGTCCTTGGGAGTGTCCCTGCTCTTTTGAGGTACCTTTGCCTTAGTAGTGTCCTTGTCCCTGCTCTTGGGAGTGGCCCCTTCCTTAGTAGTGTCCCTGTCCTTGGGAGTGTCCCTGCTCTTTTGAGGTGCCTTTGCCTTAGTAGTGTCCTTGTCCAAGGGAGTGTCCATGGACTTGGGAGTATCCCTTGCCTTGGGAGTACCTTTTGTGTGGGATGCCTGTGTAGCATGTGAAGGCATTTCTCCAACACCACTTGTGGATCCTGTGTGTGAACTCCAGTGTATCTCACGTTGTCTTTGGTAACAGATTTTGCTGACCTAGGGGATGGTGTCTGTGCCCTCCGTGCCCTGACGTGCTGTTTGTGGCTGCTTCTAGTGCAATAACCTGTATAAGAGTCCTGGTCAGAATATTCACTCCCCCCTGAGACATCAAGTGGTGTAGATGGGGGAACAGAAGAAGCACCCTGTCCATGTGACTGTACAATGGCAGTAGACACAGTGTTTGCCAATGACTGAACTGTCCTGTGTAGACAAGCAACATCGCCATGCATCCCTTCCATGAATGCCACCACCAGCCCCAACTTCCTATCGTGGTCTTGGAATGCATTGATCATATTGGTCTGCCCCACACACAGCTGTCGCAGCAGATCGACAGCCTCAGCACAAAGTGCACTTTGGGTCACCGGGGCAGGCGCAATGGTGCCCGCACCGAACGCCACTCTGCTCCCCCTACTTCTGCGTGCACGAACAGTACATGGTACAGTTGGCGGCAGTGTGGGCCCGGTGTGCTGTGTCCCGACCGAAGGTGTTGATTGCCTACTCCCAGTCTGTGACAACAGTGCTGACTCACCAACACTGTCGGAAGATGAGGACGATGGTGTCTTGACATGCGAGTCCTCACGGACGGTCCTGTCCCCCTCTCCGGGGCTGCCCTCTTCTGTGTCAGTCTGCGTTTGTGTGATGTCTGATCCGGATGCATTGCCACCACTCATCTCCGTCGTCTGTGGCTCAGTGCCCTCTGCCAAAGCTGAAATAGAGAGAAAAGAGGTGTAAGTCATGGCCACACTCACGTACAGAAGGAGAACAAATCTCTAATTCCATTTCAGACAAAGAACATGTAGCCCCCATCCTGCACACGGCCCACCCCTACCAGTCATCCTCACATTAAATAACCGGTGGTGGCCGTGAAACATGTACATCATGCGGACAGGGCAAGTGCATGTAGATCTGCACACATGTCTTGCCATGGGGCTACAGACCTCTACGGCATGTACTTGAACACTCAACTACTAAGCAAGTGGCGTGTCAACATGGCGGACATGGATGTCAGATTAGACTCCGCCAATGGCACCAACATGGTATTCCTGCAAAACATACGCACCACGGAAGTCACTACTGTGTCTGAGCAACAATACATGCATTGCACTCCCAAGTAACATACACATACAGTCTGCTTACCGCTAGTTTGCTGTTGATCCACACTCAGCCGGTCGGACAGGTCAGGATGCGTCACAGCAATGATATGGTGCATATGAGGGGTCATGGAGCGTCGGGCCAGACGTGCCGTTCCTGGAATCATCCCCAGTGTCATCTCCGCTACATTCTTGCTCAGCCTGGATATGTCGTCCCAGCGTTTGTGGCAGTGTGTGTGTCATCTATTGCACACCCCCACTGCCCGTACATCACGTGCTATGGTCCTCCACACGGCCTGGCGAAGGTGCAGCTTTACCTACCATGATGGGAGACAAGAGGATGACGTAAGTGGACAGTATGACATGCACAAACTACGTTGAAAGACGTATCTACATGCAGCCATGCTCTGCACAACACATGTGAAGGTCCCACAGCACACCGGCAGGCCTACAGAAGACAGGAGCCACTGACCACCTCAGGGCCAACAACATGTACACCACTGCACTTACCACCTGTGCGGGTGCTCCGTACAGCTGTTCGTAGTGGCTGAGCACACCGCCCACGAGAACATCTAGTTCCGCTGCGGTGAAGGGACGAGACCGGATCTCTCGCACTCTATGCATGGCAAGGTCCTGGACTGTGGCACTACAGCAGAAGTCGGTGGTCAGCTAAGCAGCAGCAGGTTGAGGTGATGGTCACAAGCAGCAGTCGGTTGTCAGCTCAGCAGCAGCAGGTCGAGGTGATGGTCACAGGCAGCAGTCGGTGGTCAGCTCAGCAGCAGCAGGTCGAGGTGATGGTCACAGGCAGCAGTCGGTGGTCAGCTCAGCAGCAGCAGGTCGAGGTGATGGTCACAGGCAGCAGTCGTTGGTCAGCTCAGCAGCAGCAGGTCAAGGTGATGGTCACAGGCAGCAGTCGGTGGTCAGCTCAGCAGCAGCAGGTCGAGGTGATGGTCACAGGCAGCACTGGATCACAGCAGTGAATGAGTGATTTTGGAAATCACACATATATAGGGCCCTGAGCCCATGTCAGTGGCATACGTCAGCAGTAATTGGTTTCCCCTGGATGCCTCTTTATAAAACGGGCCAATGACTGGCCCTGGTGTTGCGGTGCACTGCTTCCGCTATTTTCGATTGGGCATACGCGGCCCGCGTACCCTCTTCCCATTGGCTGCATGAGCTCGGACCGTCACGGTCACACATCGGCAACCGCATGTGCAAGGTTCCGGTACAGATGCTTCTTTTGCAACAATGTTCAATCAGTGGCGCCACCATGGCGGTGCACGCATTCCGCGGGGGAGGTGCAGGCCAACACATCCTTGTGATGATGAAATTGGAAATGGCAGTTCATGACCCCCCTTACAGTCACATTGCATCATCCACCGTACACCAGCCGGCCCAGCTGCAAAAAAAGCATCCATCCCGGAAGCTTGCACATGCGGTTGCCGATGTGTGATCGTGGCGGTCCGTGCACATGCAGCCAATGGGAAGAGGGAACGCGTATGCCCAATCAAAAATAGCGGAAGCAGTGCACCGCCATGGCGGCGCCAATGATTGTATATTTTCTAACGCTGCACCATGGTGGATAGTCCGCACATGCCTTATGAGGGTTGTGACCGTGATGGCGAAACTGCATATGTCATGCACTATATCATGTGTGTTCATACTATGCCCATTGATGTGCACACAATGTGCTACACATGTGCATGTCGACGTGTTGACGTCTTGTATTTCCCTACACACGTTTCAACTACTTCACATCTAAACAGTACATCACGGCTGTCTCGCCACATTCTGAATCTGTTGTCAGTGTGTGGTTAATGTGTGCAAATAACAATGGTGGGGTTGCATATGCATTCTGTGTATGCGTATGTGTGTTGCCTCTTGTGTGACCATGCATGTAATGTGAGGATGCTCACCATTGTCGGTGTGGTCATTGGTGCATGATGACATAGAGTGTGTGCAGCATTATTGTTTTGTGTTTGCACGTGCATGTGTGTCTGTGATGAGGCTTGTTTACATTTGGGTCCTTACACATGTCTTGTTGATAGTAATGTTGACATGAGACTAAGTTGAATTGTACATGTTGACACACATCATGTTGCTAGTGGCTGCACATTGTGTATACGCCACTCCGTATTGTAGTTACTTTCAGTGATGTCACACATATGTCAATTGTCGACAACGTTTATCTTTTTGCTAGTGTTGGCTTACATGTGATGGAGTTGCAAAGCTATGCGTTGTTTGTAAATTGACTTCTACTACATCTACTCCCACACAGGAGGGCTCCAAATGTGCATCGCCCATACACTGTGCTGGAGGATATGGTTGACGAGGAGGTGATCAGGAAATTCCGGCTAGATCGACGTAGATTGATGGAGCTTGTAGACCAATTGTCTCCTCATCTGCAGCCACAAAGAACGTATCCTGGTTCCATTACACCCACAGCAAAGGTGATGGCGGCACTACACTTTTTTGCAACTGGCAACTTTCAGTACACAGTTGGACATGCCGGGGGGATGTCACAGTCCATGTTCAGCATGGTACTGCGGGATGTTCCAAAAGCCATAATGCTGTACAAGGATGAATACATCCATTTTCCACGGCAGGCAGAGTTGGCAGCAGTCATAGCAGACTTCTATGCACTGGGCCAGATACCACACTTAGTGGGTTCCATTGATGGCACCCACATCGGTCTCATTCCACCACGGGCACGTGAGCCGGTATATAGAAATCGGAAACACTTTCATTCGCTCAACGTGCAGGTGGTGTGCCTGGCCGACAACATCATATCCCATGTGTGTGCAAGATTTCCAGGCTCCGCATATGACTCCCACATCATGCGGAGCAGCATTGTCCCCCAACTGATGGCCAATCTGCGTCCAGAACGTGCGTGGCTTGTTGGTGAGTATGCTGTGGGGACAGTTGTGTTTTCTGTGTGGCATGGGGTACCCACCAATTCTGGTTGTGATATTTGTGTCTGTCATCCCCCTACATAGGCGACTCGGTGTACCCAAACCGGCCTTGGCTGCTGAGTCCCATACGTAATCCAACTACAGCGAGTGAAATGCGATACAATGATGCCCATGGAAGGACACGTAGAGTGGTGGAACGTACTTTTGGACTGCTAAAGTCTAGGTTTCGATGCCTGGATAAGACCGAAGGGGCCCTGCCTTACTCACCAGGCAAAGTATGCAAGAACGTGATTGCCTGCTGCATGCTCCACAACCTGGCCTTGCGCAATAACATTGAACTGATCTTGGACCCTGAAGACCAACAAGTTCCTCGGCCTCCCATCCCACCCATGTCGACTGATGAGGATTAGTGGTGAGGAGGAAGGTGTGGACCAGAGGCGTCAGCTCATTGATCGCTATTTCCCTTGAATGTGAGTAACTACCTCTTGTGCCGGTTGACAATGCATTATGTATGTTTGCTGGTGGTGTGTGGATGTGGTGTTCATCAGCTGGCTGTTCTGGTATGTCATGTTTGCATGTGTGTGTGGTTATTTCTTTGGACATGCAAGTCTCCATGATGTGTGTCCTCTAATCCACTGATTTTGTGATGAGTGTGGTTTGTGGGATGTTGCACTGCAGTGTGTTGTGATGGGTGTGATTCAGTTTCCTGACGTGTGTTTGCTGTCTCTGATTTTCCCTAGGTCACTCCCACAGAGGCATGATTCTGAACGACATGTATCCCTGCACCTGGTAACGTCTGTTTCTGAGACAATCATGTGAATAAAACATGGAGGCAACACATCATTGAGTGTGTAAGTGAAATTTATTTACAGGTTGTGCATTGGTGCTGGTGTATATTTACAAGTAATTGTTGGGTGGGGAAGTGTGAGTTGAAGGTCATGGTAGATGAAAAGACTGTGGTGACACCACATTGGCTGATGTCCAGCTAGTCCAGCAGACCTGTGCCAATACTTGGTGTAGTGGGACAGGATAGTTTGCGGGTGGATGGCAGCCTCAGGCAGTGTTAGAGTCGTTGTCGGCCCCTCTTTGAGCATGTAGATGAAGCATCCCCACTGCTCTCACCTACTTCCAGCCTCGGACGGCCCCTCCGTCTTGGAGCCGGAACGGAGTCAGCTTTAGGGGCAGGTTGGTCAGGGGCCACATCCGTGTCCATGGGCACAGGTGGCGGTGGCGGTGGTGTTGCTGACCGTGGCGGCTGGGCACTTGGTTGAGGGAAGGGGTGTGTTGCGGGCTAACCATTCCCTCCACAGTGATGTTTGCTGGCCCATGATGTCCACTATTTGGCCAATGCGGCTGTCAATGGACCGCAACAGATTGCTGTTTTCAACTGAGTCCTGGTGGGCACGATCAGCCTGTTCCTGCCCACGCTCATAGGAAGCCTGGACTCTGGCTAGGGCTTCCAGTGACTCAGCGCCAGGATGGGGTGGGTGTCCTTCCCCAGCTCGCCGGTGAGAAGTACTCCTGCTTGGGTGATGTGGCCTAGGCTCTCTCCTTTCCCGTCCACTCTGCCTGCTTGGCTGGGATGTAGATGGCCCTGTGTCGTGCGGTGGGTCAGGCAGGGTGGCACAGGAAGGAGTGGTGGTACTGGTGGTGGTGGAGGTGGTGGTGGTAGCTGTACGGCTCACTGTGGCAGGTGTTGCAGGAGTGACACAGGCCACGGTTGTTGAGGCAGGGATTTCCAGTGAGCCAGATGGCCCTGGAAGTGTGATTTGGCCCGCTCCCTCCTCCGCACCGGAGCAGGCTGTGGCATCGTCCCCAGAGAGGATGTGAGTGAGGCGAGTGTTGCGGCTGGTTGCTGGTTTCACCAGTCAAATTGCGATCACCTGAGGAACAAGATTTTCATGATCAATACTGTGGACATGACATGTTTTATTTTCCATACATTACATTTCAGTGTCCTCTCGCACACCCCACCCACCACCAACCTCCCTGTGGACATGGGGGCCTGTTGAGAGTTGTAGTAGTAACCTCTCACTCACCCCACCCACCACCACCCTCCCGGTGGACATGGGGGCCTGTTGGGAGTTGTAGTAGTGACCTCTCGCACACACCACCCACCTCTCGACACACACCACCACCACCCTCCCTGTGGACATGGGGGCCTGTTGGGAGTTGTAGTAGTAACCTCTCACTCACCCCACCCACCTCTCACCCCACCCACCACCACCCTCCCTGTGGACATGGGGGCCTGTTGGGAGTCGTAGTGCTGGTCTCTCACACTCCCCACCCACCACCACCCTCCCTGTGGACATGGGGGCCTGTTGAGCGTCGTAGTGCTGGTCTCTCACTCACCCCACCCACCTCTCACCCTACCCACCACCACCCTCCCTGTGGACATGGGGGCCTGTTGGGAGTTGTAGTAGTGACCTCTCGCACACACCACCCACCTCACGACACACACCACCACCACCCTCCCTGTGGACATGGGGGCCTGTTGGGAGTTGTAATGCTGGTCTCTCACACTCCCCACCCACCACCACCCTCCCTGTGGACATGGGGGCCTGTTGGGAGTTGTAGTAGTTACCTCTTGCACACACCACCCACCTCTCGACACACACCACCACCACCCTCCCTGTGGACATGGGGGCCTGTTGGGAGTTGTAGTAGTAACCTCTCACTCACCCCACCCACCTCTCACCCCACCCACCACCACCCTCCCTGTGGACATGGGGACCTGTTGGGAGTTGTAGTAGTAACCTCTCACTCACCCCACCCACCTCTCACCCCACCCACCAGCACCCTCCCTGTGGACATGGGGGCCTGTTGGGAGTTGTAGTGCTGGTCTCTTACACTCCCCACTCACCACCACCCTCCCTGTGGACATGGGGGCCTGTTGTGAGTCGTTCACATTTTTGTGAGAATGTGGCCCACATGCATGGGTTGGGGCCTGGGAGATGTGTCTTCTCAGTTGTGTGCGGCAGACCATGTCGGTGTGGTCGTAGTGCTTGGTTTGTACTTACCAGCCTCTTCTCCTTCGTCAATTCCTTCCAGGCTCTCTGGGTGCAGTATGCCCAGCACCTTTTCCTCCCAATCAGTATACGGTATGGACTTCGGGGGTGTGCCGCTGCCGGTGTGGTGTGCTCGCAGATGGTTTTTAGCACGGATGCCTTTGACCCTGGTTTTTAGGTCATGCCACCGCCTCTGGATCTCGTGGTTTGTCCTTGGCACGGTACCTGACGCATTCACCCGACTTACTATCCTGACCCACATGTGGTTTTCGTTAGCGACGGTGGTCTGCTGGACTAGTGTGCTGAATATGTGGGGTTCAACATTGATGATTTCATCCACCATGACCTTCAACTCTGTCTCAGTGAATTTAGGGTTTTTCTTAGGTGCCATGGTGTGTGATGATCAAGGTGTGGGTTGAGTGGGTTGGGAGGTGCAGGTGTGTGGTGTGTAGGAATGGTGTGGTGGGTGTTTGTGTGGTATGTGTTTGTGTGGTGGTTGTATGTGTGCAATTGTGTCTGTTGTCAGTCGTATTGGGCCTCTTGCTAGCAGCTATGCTGTGATGCAAAGGATTGTGGTAGTGGGTGGGAGTAATTTTATAGTCTGTGTCGTGGTTGTGTCCCAATGGTTGTTGGCAGTCAGGTGCTAGGTGGGTGTGTTGACTTGTGTGGATTAGTAGGTGCTTGGGGGGTGTCATTGTGGCTTGTGATTGGTGTAGGTGTTTCAGGTGGGTGGTTGTCCTGTTTCGTGTGTTTTGTATTTACTTCCGTCAGACATTTTGTCATTGGTTTGACGGTAGGGATGTTGTTCGTGTTGGCCTTCCGCTGGGATGCACCGTTTCTCGTTGCATTGTTTCCGCAGCGCCCGTGGATTGAGGTGAGTTCCGGGGAATTGGCGGCATTATCCTAATCGCGGCCACGGAGCCTCTGCAGGTATTGCGGTGGCTGTGGCTGTTCCCATGGTCATTTTCGTCCGCAGCAGTCGGTGTTTCTTAGGTTCCGTCCGCTTGCGGCGGTCTCAGGTGTACTCCGTTCGCCGCGGACGGAGTTTGATGTGGTCCGTCCGCTGCGGTCGGAGTTTCGTTCCATTTTTATCCTAATCGCTACGGAGGTTTATCCGCGGAGCGGTCCGGAGTATCTTGGCCGCTTCCTTAGCGGACGGAACCCGTTTCCGTCCGTGATCCTAATCGGCTCCATAATTTGGTCCCTTGCCTTCAGGCATGTTAACCCTCTTCGCTACTTTTACAGCATGTCAAAACTACCGCTAAAAAAAATTCTGGTCTCTAGGATGGGTATGATGTGCTAACATATTTTGTATTAGAAACTAGGTTAGTTGCTAAGGGTGATGGGGAGGAGCAAGATGGCGGTCTGATGCTGTTTTGGAGGGCAGCATGTGTGAATAAAAGACCCAGGCAAATTCCCAATACCTACTAGCACATGAAAGGTGGCGAACACCACACAAATAATAATCGACTACTGTTTTTACAGATAGAATACAATTTAATTCCTCATAAAAAAATATATTGTTTGATAAAATCAATACATGATTATTGGCATTTGATAAAACATTTTGGCATTATAGCATATGCATTCTTTCATACACAAAACACTTTTTAAATATAAAAACTATTGGATGGTTTTGGAGGGCAGCCACATGGAGAGGCTCCCGTGCACCTACACCCGGCCAATGTAAGCCAATGTAAGGCAATGTAAAGTGGGAAAGCACGGAGACAAGGAGACCATGAGACACGTATATGGTGTGATATATATATTCCAAGAGAATTGCCAAATTAAAAAACTTACAGAAATCGCAGGGGCAAACTGAAGAACGCAAGCGTAGTGAATGCAGGCAGCGTCGGCGATCGGCGTTGGGCGGCTGTTGTATGACTCCTGGAAAGCATGCTTGGTAATTGGTAAGAAAAAAAGGGGAGAGGAGTTGGCTTAACAGCTAGGGCGGTCAACCTTGAATCTGGGAAACTAGGTTCGAGTCTCTGCAATGACGCTGAACATCCTGTGATTCTGGGCTAATCACTTAATCTCAGGAGCGAATCCTGATATGGATAATAATACAGAACCAATGATTCAGATATTGGCTGGAGATTGGAATAGTCGACTAGGAGATGGGGGAATTATCTCAGAAGCACAAGGATCCCAACAGAAATCTGGTAATCCCAAATCTCTGGAAAAAAGGAGAGATTCTCCTGTGCCTTTTAAGAGAATGGGGTTGAGTGCTGGTGAGAGTATGTACACTGAGAATAAGTCATTTAATGCATCCTTTGGTACAAATAAAGATGTAAAGCCTAAAATAATGAGAGGCGGGAAGAAAATTCTTAGTGGGTATGATAACCAACAACAATGCACTGTGCCCCCATGTGCTAATGTTGCTTCAGGTGGCAGCCCCCTTCGTCTGTGCGTCCAAGCGAAGGGAGGGGTCAAGACAATAGTATCACGGTTATCAGGTACTAGCCCAACAGACAGCAGCAGTAGCGGTGGCAGCACGGACACTGGAGAAACAGCGTGTGCCAATCTAGAACCATAACTAGTGACACCTACCAGCCAGTCACCTACTTGGCGCTCTATTGGTTTGCCATCGACATCTAGTCCTCCTAGTGTGGTGGGACAGACTGTGGGGAAACATCAATCTGAGAGGGTTCAGGATTACGATGAGCCATCACTCTCTTTGATTCGTCAGGCCTTAAATGACCAGAGATCTGAAGCAGAGGAGCATTTTGCACAGGCTAGAGTGGATAACTACAGCATTCAGCAGCCACTAAAGAAGGTTACACTTAAGGTCGGGACACTCACAAAAGATATTTTGGACCTGCAGCAGAGAGTTGCAGATACAGAGGAGACCACTACTCAAACGGCCAGATTGCTGCAGATACATGACACCCAGATCTCATCTATGCAGCTTAAGATAGAGGATTTAGAGAATCGTCAGCGACAACATCATTTAAGACTTTTTGGAGGCCCGGATGGGAAGGAGGGATCAGACCCCAGAGAAATTATAGTCCAGCTCCTTCAGAAGGCTTTCCCTGACTTGGCGGATTGGGACTGGGAGTGTCAGCTGCAAAGGGTTCATAGACTCCCATTTGTACAATATAAACAGGGGTCTCGGTATCCACGGACATTTTTGATTTTTTTTGGGAATTGTTCTACTCCGGCAAGCTTTATCTTTGAAGGCCTGTCCTAGCTCCCCCGTGACAGTTGATTCTCTCACTAACTTTGTGCAGTCAGACCTCTGCAAAGTGACAATGGCCTTATGTTGGAAATTACACTAATTGATTGATCCATTAAAAGCCACTGGCACACAAGTATTTTTACAGGAGCCCGCATGGCTAAAAGTTTTGAGGGGTGGTCAATCATATTTTTTGTTAACCGAGCAGGAGACGAAAGAAGCTATTGGCAGATGGCAACAGAGGAGGCAAACAAAACTTAAGAGAGCCTTGACTCGGATCTCTTAGCTGAATAAAGTTAAAGAAAAGAACGAGGGGGAAGTCATTTTTTGATTTTTTCTGGCTTTATTTTTCATGATACTTGTATATAATTGTCTTCTCTCTCTTCTTTTATTCTTGGTCTCTTTCAAATGACAAATTGACAAATGGATAATGGGTGTGGGATTTGCACAAGAGTGCAAGAACTATTACTAGGCTACCCCAACATGGGGGAAGGCTCCTATGCGCACTGCTTGTGTAGACTAAGAAGTCTTGTTCACTGATGTGGTACAATAAAGATTGTTGAATTCAAAAAGTATTTTGATTCCAGTGTCTTTAATTTTCAACACATTATCTTCATGGTTGTTGAAAAGTTCATTTCAAAGTTAACATCCCAATGTCGTTATTGCCAAATGCATGATCCTCCCCATTATTCATTCCCAATGCATTTTGGGCACATGCTGGTAGCTCCCAGAAGCAAGAAGGTGTAGGCAGCACGGCACATGCACATGGGTGGGATGGCGTGTGCTCTTGGGATTGGGTGTTCCAGATGTGGGTGGAGGTCACTGATCAAGTCCAGGATGGTTCTGGGGTGTAGCCTGTACCTTTGCAGGATCTCTGGTTCAGTCAGTTGGAATAAGGTGATTCTCTGCCTATACACCTGCTCCTCCCTTAGCCAGACCCTCTCTCCTGCTGCCTGTATCCATAGCCGCCTGCTCAATATGTAGAAAGCTGCCATTGTGGTTGCACTGTTGCATTTTGGGGCCTTCTTTTATATCATGCACC